>NW_008623453.1:27860-30078 GCF_000691845.1 Merops nubicus | reverse complement strand
CGGCTCTGGTTTGTCGTTTCCCTGCTCCAGCCCCTGTTCTCTACCCGCTCCCGGGGTGCCGTTCCTGGGCAGTTAGCAGGCGGTGGTCAGGTCGCTTCTTCCTTTGTCAAACCAAACCCCTTTGTCTCCGTGCTCCCCGTCTGCAATCCGGGCTCCAGCCGCTAGTCGATACCCCCCGTTTCTGGCGGTGTTTGCCCTTCGGTTATTCCGAGCGAAGCGGTTCTGAGGGGGAAGATTTGTTGCGCGCATCTATCTCCTCTTGGCATTTTTTAATCCAGAAGAGGGAGCCAGGCCGCTGCCTTGGCTGACACCGCGGCCACCTCAAGCTCCGGGTTTGTGCTGAAATCCTGACCACATGCCTGTTGGAGCTGGAGCAACCTTTCGTGGCTTACCTACTTTCTTTCTATGAAAATACTCGTCTGTGTTGCTGAGAGGAGCATTCAACTTACCTTGAACAGTTCCAGGGATGAACACAAGATCCACAACTTTATATCGTGTGTTAATCCACTGAACAAAATAGGTTAAAGCTGTCACTGAGCTGTGGTTTTGTGGCACTGAGTGTTTTGGCAATATCTAGTCCAGGTTGTTCAGCTTGGCTCGTCCACTTTTTGCCCTGGTGTACATCAGCTCTGTGATCCCAGTTACAGTGGCAGATCTGCTTGGGGAGCCCTGTGTGAAGTGGAAGCAGCCCCACACCAGGGGGTTCCCCGTGGCCAAATCCTGTGGTGGGGCTGCCACAAGCATCTTCTGCACCAGGACACTTGCTGGGTCTCAGACAGAGCAGGCTTAGAAGTTGTTCTGTAACTATTTCCTTGTGTACTCTTGCTGTGTTAGGAGATCCTTCACCTCCTAAAGCTGGACAGGTTTTCCAGTGTGTTTTCTTTCCTTGTGATCTCACTGATGTTTGAGCTGCTTTTGTGTTTCTCTAAGGATGTTTGGGGTTTTATTTGGCTTTCATAGTGTTCACCTCCCCAGGGCAACAAAGCAGGACTTTGAGCCACACAGAATTCTGTCAGAAAGGTTCCTGCAGAACTGTAAGAGAATAGAATAGATGGTTTTAGCTGGAAAGGACCCAAGACAATCATCTGCTCCAAGTGCTTCACAAATTGAGGGTTAAGAATTCTGTCAGAAAGGTTCCTGCAGAGCTATAAGAGAATAGAATAGATGGTTTCAGCTGGAAAGGACCTAAGACAATCATCTGCTCCAAGTGCTTGACAAATTGAGGGTTGACTAAAAGTTCAAGCTTGTTATTAAGGGCATTGTCCAAATGCATCTTAAACACTGGCAGGCTCAGGGTGTCAACACAACTCTAGGAAGCCTGTTCCAGTGTTTGACCACCCTCTTGGTAAAGAAATCCTTCCTAATGTCCAGTCTAAACCTCCTCTGGCACAGCTTTGAGCCATTCTCACAGGTCTTATCACTGGATACCAGGGAGAAGAGAAGAGATCAGCACCTCCCTCTCCACTTCCCATCTTCAGGAAGCTGTAGAGGGCAATGAGCTCACCCCTCAAGCTCCTTTTCTGCAAATCAGGCAAACTCTGAGTACTCAGCTGCTCCTCACAGGACATTCCTTTCAGTCCTTTCACAGCTTTCATGCCCTCCTCTGGACACAGCCAAGGACCTTCACATCCTTCTGAAACTGTGTGGCCCAGAACTGTACAGGAGAACATAGAATCACAGAGTGTTTTGGGTGGGAAGGGACCTTTTAAAGATAATTTAGTTCCAATCACTGACATAAAAGCTCTGTTAATAGTTGTAACTTTTAGAATGCAAATTCTTGTTGTTTTTTTTAATGAAGAAACAGTGAAGGGGTAGTAGCTGTAGCTTGTCTAATCCCATTGCTGTGGTGTTTCACATTGCAGAAACAAATTAACCTGGCAAAAGCAAAACAAAAAGCAGGTTTTAATTTGGTTTCTGAATTGCCTTGACAATTTTCAGGCAGGTAGTCACCAGAGGCAGCTCGATGGAGAGGGCAAGTCAGAGCAACAGGAGCCCTTCTGGCAGCTCTGGAACATTCACTTCAGTCTGAGTTGAGATGTGTCCTTGACTCTGCTTCTCTCCACCCCCAAAACTTTCTCCTCAGACTTTCTCACCCCACTGTCCTGCTCTGAGTCATTCTGAGTTCTGGTTACCTCCTCCCTTTCCTGTTGCTCTGCCGTTGCTTCATCCATTTCTCTTCCTCACCTCATTAGTTTTAGCTTCCTAACACTCTGACCCC
>NW_008623453.1:7222-27792 GCF_000691845.1 Merops nubicus | reverse complement strand
TGCTTTGATCTCTATCTTTCTACTTTTTCATGGCTTTCAGGGAATTTCATTCACAGGCTTCTCATTACATCTTGACCTCTCTCCTTACCCTTTCCTTCCCTTGCTCCCAGAATCTGTGCTCAGCATTTCCCATTCCTTCCTCCCTGCTCTTTCCTGTGGCTCCCCAATCTCTATCTTTCTACTTTTTCATGGCTTTCAGGGAATTTCATTCACAGGCTTCTCATTACATCTTGACCTCTCTCCTTCCTTTGCTCCCAGAATCTGTGCTCAGCAATTCCCATTCCTTCCTCCCTGCTCTTTCCTGTGGCTCCCCACTCCAGTCCATAGCTGTGCTGGTGATTAACCTCAGTGAGTGCCACAACCACATTAATTTTTAACCCCCATTCTCCCAGCTCTCTTTCTCCTCTGCTTCTTTCACCACATCCAATGACTTTTCCTTCCCCAGGCTTTAAATGCCATTTCCCCTTGATGAACCAGTCTCCTTCTCTATCTTCTTCCTGGTTGTCCTGCTCAGGCTGCAGTTCCACAAACAGTTTTTTGGGGTTTTTATGCCTCTTAAGTTCCCAGTTTATGGCATAGCCTACAGAAGCAGTCCTGCCAGCATAACAGAGAGGAATTTGGGTGGGAAGCATGTATGTTAGCCATGCTGTTGGACATTTCAGTGGGACTAGTCTGCTTCCTTTCAGTAGTTTTGGTTTTACTAGTTCTTTCCAGCTCTGTGTTCAGAGCAAATGAAGCTCTGCTGTCATGATATCTTGATGTCTGGAGAAAGCTGTTGTGCAGGTTTTTTTTCTGCTTTTTAAGTGCTTTTTCTCACAGCAAAGCAGGAGATGACTTGATAGGGGTCTTTATTCTTATTTATCATTCCTCTGTTGATTCCCTCTCATCTTGAATTTACCTTTACAGGCTGGGGTGTTGTGGGTTTTTTTTCATCTTGTGAGTGCTGAAATGGATTTGTATGTCCTGCTTAAAATCCTTCCCATCAAAACAGAAGAGAAAACAAGAGGCAGATCTGTCTGGGTGCTTTGTGCCTACTAGACTGTCCTCATTCTCTGTCTTGTGCTGAAGAGGAGTAAAAGCTTCATGAAACTCACTTGAAGGCATCAATTTCTGCCCAGCTTTTGTCAGCTAACAATGGAACCACAGTCTGGATCAGGTTTTATTTGGCACTGTCACAGAATTGTAGCTCTTTAACTGGAGATGTGATTTCCTGGTACCTTTCATTTTTTGTGGTTATGTTGCCCCTCATCTTTTCCTCTAAGAGGGCTTTCTAGTCCTGTTCCAGAAGACACTCATGTGGTAATGGCTCAATAATGTTCTGAGTTCATTCCTGGGGGGTTGTTCATGAAAACACAGTGCTGGGAAAAGTAACTTCTACAAGTTTGTTTTGCTGTCTTCTCTAAATGCTAGACAGCACAATGGTTGAATAAAGTTAATTCCAGGTAGATGGGTGTTTGGGGAATACCCAGACACATCATCCTCCCTGGGAATGTTTAAAGGATCCCAAATAACTCGGGGTGTTCAGTTGCAGGACCAGCGTTGCCCCCAGGCTATAAAAGCAGCTGCAGCTCAGAAGCTCCTGACAGTGAGGAGGACACAAACTCTGAAGAGGAGACAGAAGGAGACCCAGCACCCAAGTGAGGATGTTCTTAGGTTCTTTGTGTATTTACACTGCACTGCAGATGAAATGTGCCTGCTTAAATGGTGGGCAAGGGACAGTCTTCTATGAATAGAGAGGCAAACCTGGTGCCTGTGTAAACCTTGGTGACATGTTCTGCATGTTCTTTGCCTTCAGGTGACCTCTTTTGACACCCAAAGGTGGAATTAAGCTGTTTAGAGCAATCAGGGCTCTGTCTTTACTTGTTTTCTTTTAGTTCTGCTGTTAAAATAGTCAAATCTTTAACATTTTGCTTGTTTATGCTAAGCACAGACACCACTCCTCATGTATCTAAGCATGTGATGAGTTCTGCCCTCCCAGTTTCTGGTATACTGAGTTCTACACTATTTATGGGCATGAATGTATGGATTCTATTAAGTCAAAGCTAATGAAAAAAAGCCAAATTGTTTAGTAAATAACAGGAGCCTGCCCATACTCTCCTGCAGTGGCTTTGTTTGAGAACGTGTGTGCTCCTGCCAGGCCTCGTATAAGGGATGTGAAGGGGACTGTGCCATCTTCATGAGTGTTATAGTAATTACTACTCACTTTTCTCTTGTCTTATTCAACAGTTTTTCAGTTCATCAGAGCTGCACTGAGAAAAACACTAGTCAAAATGCAGACAGTGTATAAAAAGGGGTGAAGGAGTGTGCTGGATTTAAAATCACTTTGTGACTCAGGGGTGGTATTTCGACATTGGGCTGCCCTTCTTTCTGCAGCTAAAGCATTCTTAATGTTGTTTAAATGTCAGAGCATCTTCAGAGTGAAGTTTATACTCCCAGTTTTTTAATTGCTTCAAATTATTTTGGATCCTTTTTGTCCTGTTGCCTTGGTAACAGCAGGATATTTAGTACGTGAGACTATAGGAAATAATTCTAGGTAGTTTCTTCCTCTTTCAAATGTGGCTAATTGATATGCATGTCAAGGTAATTAATAAGTGACATCTTTGTCTTTGTAGAAAGCAAAAAAGAATTCAGGAAGACGGTGATGATGATGATGATGATGATGATGGTTTCTTTGGGCCTGCTCTTCCTCCCGGATTTAAAAAACAAGATGATTCTCCAGAGAGGTAATTAAAGTAGAATTCTATTCAGACTCTTTTCCTTAAAACACAATTCTTTGAGATTAAATATTTTGTGGCACTGTTACAGAACACTTCAGTTGTGCACTTGAGGTGGTTGGAGAGCTTCCTCTGTGTTCTGAGAAGGGGAGCAGAAGCAGAACATGTGACACTCCTAATCCTGGCTGGAAAGAAAAAGAGAAAAAAATGTGAATTGTCCAAGTTCTATTCTGAATATCAAACTTCCTCCATTCCTTGTGATAGGTCTGGGAGCAGTGCAGTGGAATAGAGGTGCAAGGACGTGAAGTTCTGGGCTGTGAGGGAGCACAGAGCACTTGGCTTTTGAGTGGTCCAGTGCAATGGAGATTCTTGGAACTGCCCTATGCTGCTGCACCAAGGATTTCTGTCTGCCCAGGTAGAAAACCTGAAGAGTGCAGGTGTCTGGAAAGCAAGCTGCCAGGTCTAAGCAAGTAAACACTCTTCATAGGCTGTATCAGGAAGCTTTCCATTTGATCACATACAATTCTAAAATACTTCCTGAAAAAAACCTGTTGATGGATTTTTCTGTGCAGAACTTGACCACATCTCACAACTTTCTAATCTTTACATCAGTCTGTGCACTTCCTGCTATACTTTGGAATGGTAATCCATAGTGAAGTGGGATCACTATGATTGATCTTCATCACTGCTGTCTTCCTCAGAGCACTAGGGAGCTGGGAGATGAAATAAATCACTACCCACCTGCCAGGTCTGAGTTTTCATACCTGACTAGGGAGGTGATCATCACACTGGTGAGGCCACAGCTCGAGTACTGGGCTCAGTTTTGGGGCCTTTATTACAAGAAGGACATTCTGGAGCAGGTCCAGAGAAGGGCAGTGAAGTTGGTGAAGGGTCTAGAGCACAAGTCATGTGAGGACAAGCTGAGGGAACTGGGGCTATTTAGTCTGAAGAAAATGAGGCTCAGGGGAGACCTTATCCCTCTCTGCCTCAAAGGAGGCTGTGGAGAGGTGTGTGCTGGTCTCTTCTCACAAGTAACTAGCAATAGGACAAGAGGAAAGAGGCTTGAGTTGCACCAGGGGAGGTTTTTGTTGGGTATTGGGAAAAATTTCCTCACTGGAAGGGTTGTCAAGCCCTGGAAGAGGCTGCCCAGGGAAGTGGTTGATTCACCATCCCTGGGTGTGTTTGAAAGCCAGGCAGATGAGCTGCTCAGGGACAGGGCTTAGCAGTGGACTTGGCAGAGTTACCTCAATGCTTGGACTTGATGATCTTAAAGGTCTTTTCCAGCCTAAACAATTCTGTGATTCAGTTCCAGGAAAGTGACTCAGCTGGGGTTTGAGCTGTATTACACCATCTTGCAGGAATTTTCAGAGCTTAATTTTTATTTATTGGGTTTGTTTTGTTTTGTTTTTTTTTTTTCAAATTTGGATAAATCTTTGTGCTGCCTGGCAGCAGTTAGGAAAAGAAGAATTTATGGAACTAAGGTTATTTGGAAGGATCCTTTTTGTATCAGTTTGGTTACACTTTGCTGTGATGAACAGACTCTTGTAATTTGGGTATCATGCTCAGTGGGCTCATTTCATGCTGTGACATGCCAAGAGTAACTAATATTATTTCTTTATCTTGGGTTTCAGTTGCACAACGTGTTATTTTAATTATGAAATTTAGGAATTCATTGAAAATAATGTGATTTGTATCAAGGCAAATAAATGCTTGTAGCTTTTAGCATCAGCAGAGGTATCCTTCCTTGCTTGATTCTTGGCACAAATACTCCCATGGTAAAATGTTCTGTCAGAGTGTGTAGAGGAAGAGGAGAAGAACAGAGGTGACTTGTAGGTTGGAGGTTAGAGAGATGAGCAGTGAAACAGGTGGTCACCCCTCCTCTCACCTTAGTCTGTTGTATCCTCATCCAGTTTTTATTTCTCCTGAGCAGTTTATTTCCAAAATGCTGCCCAGCTCTGTGTCTGTGACAGACTGAAGCAGCAAAAGGCACTTGCTGGTTTTTCAGGGGTGTTTTTTTCTCTTAAATCCTAGCTCACCACACAACTGCTCCTCACACAGGCTGAGGAAGCAGCTTGAGCAGAGCTGCTCTGCACCCAGGCTGGCAGGTGGGGAAGGTGTGATGGGTGGGAAGAGCCTGGGCTGCCTCCCTCCCCCAGCCTGCTGGTGCTGGCAGGGTGCAGACAGGAGCTGTGAGCTGTCTGCCTGCTGCACTGCCCTGGCACACTGGGCAGCCCAGGAGTAACCCCAACAAACACAGGCTGTTTGTCTCAGTGTGTGGACGTGCTGTTCATTAGCTCCCCTTCTAGAAAAGCTTTTGTTCTGTTACATCTCTTCCAGACTTGTCAAAGCAATGTATTCATGATCAGGAGCAGCTCCTGTGGCAATCTGCAGCTTGTTAAAAATTGTTTGACTTACTCCAAGGTAAAATAGCCATAGATTTCCTTCAGTTTTGGGGAGGGTGTTGCTGTTTCTGGGTGTTAGACAGCAGTGCAGCACTCATAAACATTCCCAAAGTATTCACACATCAAGGTGAAGAGCAAAGGTCATCTTAAAACCAAATTAAAACACATATGAGCAAGGACTCCAAGTCCAACAAGAGGAAAGCATTCTTTGCCATGTATGAAGCCCAGTATTCCTTAAATGAAGCAGAAGTTCAGAATCAAAGTTCAGGAGTTTGGGATGTTTTTTTTTGAATAGATAGATATCAAAATTGCCAACAGCAGCAAAATACAGAGTTTTATTTAGATTCACTTCACCTCTTTCAGAGAGACTTTGGACATCAGGGAGCTGCCAAGAGTTGTCAGCTGTGTGCTGCTGAGGAGGGACCCAAACAGTGGGGTTATTCAGAGAATCTTAGAATCCTTTAGGTTGGAAGAGAGCTCCAAGATCATCCAGTCCAACCATCAAGCCAACACTCCTGAGTCCTCTGCTCAAACAGAATCAGAATCTGTCAGGGCTGGAAGGGACCCCAAGGATCCCCCAGTTCCAACCCCCCTGCCATGAGCAGGGACACCTCCCACTAGATCAGGCTGCCCAGAGCCTCCTCCAGCCTGGCCTTCAAGACCCCCAGGGATGGGGCCTCAACCCCCTCCCTGGGCAACCCATCCCAGGCTCTCCCCACTCTCCTGGGGAAGAACTTCTTCCTCACGGCCAGTCTGAATCTCCCCACTGCCAGCTTTGCCCCATTCCCCCCAGTCCTGCCACTGCCCCACAGCCTAAAAAGTCCTTCCCCAGCTTTCCTGGAGCCCCCTGCAGCTCCTGGAAGGCCACAGGAAGGTCCCCTGGGAGCCTTCTCCTCTCCAGGCTGAACAGCCCCAACTCCCTCAGCCTGTGCTCCCAGCAGAGGGGTGGGGATCAAGAGCACAGCAATGGCAAACGTGGGAGGGATGAATACAGGAACCATTTGTCTATTCCTTGGAAGAGCTTTGGAGCTGGGAGAGAAGCAAGGCAGAGTATTGAGATCTGCTCTTCTTCACAAGTCACACAGCTACAGCCCACAACAGAGATGTTCTTCCAGATCTTAGTAGAAAGGTTTTTTTATAGTTTGGTTTAGCTGCCTCTCCATGCAAAATAAAGGTACTTATATACTGAAATAAAATATTCATTTGGCTGTATCTGTATAGGTTTAAATTCCACCTCTATCCATTATATTGGGAGTTTAAAATCTGGTCTGAACAAGAAAGCAGTCACAAAAGGAAGAGGGCAAGGGAAAAGCTGTTGCTTTTTTGCAGCAGCTAGGTGGGGATGGAACTTCAGATTCAACCCAGGCCTCTTACCTGGGTTTGAAACCTCACCAGAGCCCAGAAAACAGGACTTGGTACTTTTTATTTCCCCTCTTGACAAGTCCTGATAATACTATCAGTACAGCAGGGCTGTAGCAATGAGATGATGGAGGATTTAGCAGAAGACCATAATTATCATCATTCAGTTCATGCTGTGTTACATCTGAGTGCCCTAAAGCTCAAAAACTGAAAATCCTAAACACTTTCTGTGTCCCTGGAAGCAGCTGAATTGTGCTGCTCGTGGAGCTGCTGTGGAGATACAGATCAGTGGAGTTACCTGGGACCACAAAACTTCCCTCTTCTCCCCACTCCAAGGGGAAATGAAATCCAGATCAGTGCCATTCACTCATCTGTGTGTTGAAGGGCAGTGAAACTGTGGTGCAAGGCAAGAAGGAGCCAAATTGGCTTTGTTGCTAGAGGAAGAGTAGCACATAAGTGACCTCTCACCTCTCCTTGTTCTTCAATCTGGTGAAGGAAGCTGGAGAAGAAAAAAGTGGATTCCTCTGACTATATCCTGCAACTTTCCAGGTTTCCTTGCCTCCCAGCTGTCTGCAGAGGTCCTCCTGGAAAAGGCAGACACTCTTCTTACTCAGTTATTTCAGGGGGCACACTGGGTGTGAGGAGGAAGGAGAATCACACTTCTCATCAACATTCAACTGGTAGTTTTATGTTAATCTGTGACTTCTTTTTCCTGCAGCAAACAGTGGAAGGCTGTCATTTGTTGGTTATATGTTCCTTGCTTCCCCACCCCAAAGCTGAAAACCAAGATTTGATCTTTTTTTGTCCCCCCTGCAGGCCCATTATAGGTCCTGCATTACCTCCTGGCTTTAGGAAACCTCCCCAGGACACTGGGAACAGCAGATGTTGCACAGGACCCTCTGTTCCATCAGAATCCCACAACCAGGTGGGTGAAAACAGAAATCCTCATTTTACCACAAGCTCTCTGAAATGCTTGAACAAGCAGGAGCCTGAAAAAGTCCAACAGATCTACTTGAAATCATGAGAGTTTAATTTTGGAGCAGCAAGTGCCTGTTTCTGGTCTGGTTCATTGTGGTTTTGGTGTTAGACTGATGATCCACTTGCTGAAGATCAGAGATCTAGGAATCCTAAACTGCAGGCACAGGAATTCTTCCCAGTGTTTCTCTGTTCCTTTGGTGGGACCTCCTTCACCAGGTGAACATCTTGGCCAAGTCCAAGTCCTTAAAGACATTAAAGAAGTGATGAATGAAAACATTTACCTATAATTCAAGTTTTCACTGCTTTGCTGATGGGGGAGCAAAATGATTATTTCACACATCTTCATCTCCTTTCAAATATTTCTTAGTGGATGTGTTAAATAAGTTTTTCTCCAAAAGAATGCAAATCAAGAATGACATTAGAGTGTCACTAATTGTTCTGAGCAGGAGGAAGATGATGCCTGTAACTGGCACAACAGTGACACTGACACAAATTTTTGGTTTGTGGGTTTTTTTTTGACCCTAAGGCAATTGAATCTCTCTCATGCTATGATAAATTAAATATTAATTCCTTGTGAGAATTAAGTTTCTTGCTAAATTACTTGGATTTTTAAGTTTAACTGGCAGGCACTATGGGACGTGCCAGACACACTGGGAAGGAATGAGGCAAAAGCTGCTCTGGAACTTCACTTTTTTGATTAGTAGTTGTGAAATGTATCATCCTCCAGCCTCCTACAGGGAGTGTTGTCATAATCCTTCCTGAAGAGTGATTGTCTGACATTTTTAAGGTACTCATCATCTCAGAACTCCAAAGAAGACATTAAGCAATTTATCATAATGACAGATCTCTTGTGGCAGGGATGTCAAAACTGGGCTGCTTATATATTATACAAACAAAAAAAGTCTCTTTTCTCCTCAATAGAACTTCTAGCATCAGCTTTTTATACAGCTATTACCAAACTTATTTATATTTTCCTCTTCCCACTAATACTATTTTTTAAAACCTTTGAGCGTGATGAGGAGTTTAAGGGTTTAAAATTTTGATTTGTTTAATTATTTTGTATTCTAGTGCATGTTTATAGGCAGTTATTCCATGCTGACTCTTCACTTTATGTAGATTTCCCCTCCAAACCTGAGGACAGTGTTTTCTAATGTTTGTTTAATTTCATTTTGTTGGAGGCAGGTGGTAATGGAGTGAATTGAAATGAACACTAATGAGAAAGGAAATGAGACATGCTCCTTCAATTAAAACTCAGCATGAAATTTGTCTTTCATCCTCAACTACTTTACAATTTATTATTAAAATCTCATCTCTTTGCATTTTTAGTTTGTACATGGAGAGGGGGAAGCCTTTTACTACCTTGGCTTCCTAAAGTGATTATTCCTCTTCCCCACCAGCTCCTCCTTTAAAAAAAGAGAGAGAGAGTGAATGCAGTCACCCCTTCTCTAAAGCTGAAGCAATATCAGAGGAGCAGACAGTGAAAGCTTGACTATGTGAGTGTTATTTAGAAAAACAACCAGAGGAATTGGTGCCACCACCTGCCATGGTCAGTGTTTGTAGATGACCAGCTATTTCTCACCCTCCCCAGGCCTCCAGAGCCATCTCATGCAACTGGTCACACAGCAGCTGAATTTGCTGAGCCTCTTCCTGCACCTCGTGGTCCACAGCCACAGGTAGCCCTGTCTCCTGCTCCCTGAAGCTGCCTTCACTGCTGTTGGTGTTTTGCTGACTCCAAGGCAGGCAGGGCCAGCTTGGAGCAGCCTTGTTGAGCCATGCCAGTCTCTGCTGCACAGGGGCTGGTTTCAGACCTGCTGTCTTAGCCCAAATTCCTCCACAGCAGTGGGATCCCAGCTGTGAGCAGCCTGGAGTGTTAGGCTTGAAGTCAGTGTAGCAGGATACTTGTCCTGCTCTCCTCCTTTCATTCCTCCTCCATCCCCATGCTCCCAGTAGGGGATTCTGCTGCTGAGGTTCTCTACTCCAGTCTTACACCCTCCACTAGCTCATCCTCAGGCACCTTGTTTTGCACAGAAGGCTCCTGATGCCCTTTTTCCAATGCTCATTGCTCTTGAGCCCTTATCTTCTCTTGGTTCTGGGATGTCCACCTGGTACCTAAAATTTGTCATGACAGAGTCCTCCTCAGCCTCCTTCACCCTCAAGTAGTGCTCTGTGCCTCCTGAATGTTGTCATCCTGGTTTTCCTTGTTGTCATCCTGGTTTTCCTTGTTGTCATCCTGCCCCCTGTTGCTTCAGCACCCCCATTCAGGCTGGGGGCTGCATCTTCTCACTCTCATTGCCCCCCAGCTTTGCCCCCAGGCCAGGGTGGTGTCACCATTTCCTTCCTAGTCCTGCCCCTCTCCACCTCTGTCCCGTTTGAACTCAGAGCTGGGAGCTTTCTGCCATCCACAAAGATTCCTAACAACATCTAGTCCCTGTCAAACCTCATTTTTTGAGCCATTCTCCCAATAATGGCTATGCAAGGAGATGGTGCCTTGGGGAACGTGGAGCTAAGGATCCCTTTTTGTGTGGAACACCATCCTCTGGAGTTTGAATCCAGGCTTTTGTTGTCTGGCTGGCAGATACACTGCATTTGGTTGATATGCTGGTTCAAAATCATCCTAATCCTACAGATTTAAAGTGTTTTCTTGATGTTTTTAGCACTCTGGTTGAATTAAATGTTTCCTCTTTGCAAGGTGACAGACAGCAGTGAGGAAGAAGACAACCTGATAGGCCCAATGCCTGCAAAGGGCCCCGTGGAGTCTGATGTGGCTGAAGAATTTGAGCGCAGGGCTCAGAGAATGAAGGAGAAACTGACTTCAGCAGACAGTGTAGGTTCCATTTCTTCATTTCTTCAGGCTTTGTTGGGGGAATCTCTTTGTGCTTTTCTTTGCCTGTTCCTGTGGGGATGCAGTTGCAGTTCTGCTCAGTGTTGCAGTTGGTAAGGGTTAAAATCTGTGGTTTCTGCAGGGAGCAGAGATTCAGGCAGCAGGTTTTGGATTATGCTTTTTTCCTCCCTATTCTCCCCACCCTCTCCATTTCTCTTGGAAAGGATGAACCCAAGCAAGTCACCAGGGAATCGTGGATGACAGAGCTTCCACCTGAACTGAAAAGCTTTGGATTTGGGCCAAGAACCTTCAAGAGAAGAGCTGATGACAAATCAGGTGATAGATCTATCTGGACAGACACTCCAGCTGACAGAGAGAGAAAAGCCAAGGTGAGCATCCATCATGAACCCAGCCCTGCAGGCAGCATGTGTGCTGTTGATATCCTGTGAAAGCAAAGATACCCTGAGCTGTTCAATGAATCTTTTTTTTTCCCCTGGATTTTCCTTTTTTCTCAAAATTTACTAATTCAATCTTAAAGGTAAAGGCAAGAAAGGAACACTTTAGAGTCAGGTTGATATTCATGTGGGCCCTCTCCCTTCTCAGCTCTTTGAATTTCCATTTACAGTGTGTCCAGTTTCTTTTATCAAGCTGAGCAAAACAATATCTGGTGGCCTCAGTCGTGGCCTCTACCCTTCTGATTTAATTAAAGACAGATTTCCTTGCTATTTACTTCAGACATTGTGATTACTACAGTGTGTGATTTGCTTCTACTCATCAGGAAAGGGAAGAGGCAAAGAAGTCAACCAGCAAAGACAATGGAGAAACTGTGTTATCTGGGAGAGACAAGAGACTTATTGAGCAGGTGACTTCATACAATGTAAGTGGAACAGCAAAATATTTCTTCTTCCTGCATTTCCTTTCAGTCTTCACTCTCTTCTTCTGGTTCTCATTTCCAGAGCTGCTGGTTTCCATGGTGATGCCAGTACACACTTCCATTTTCATGCCCATTTTCTGCTGTTTAAGCCACTGGAGCATTTGGCACTGACTCCAACAAGAGCAGGACTTGGGTCCCCAGCCTGCTGCTGAGAACAGAGTGACAGGAGGGGGGGTTGTGGGTATTGTCTCCAGTTTAGGTGACATTTTCCTGATTGACATTTCCCAGCCCTGTCCACCAGAGTGTATGAACCGTTGGCTGACTCACAGCTCCTCACTCCAGCTCTTCCCTGATTCATGGCCTGAAGCCTCACAGAAGGCAGTCTGCTCTCTGGAGAGTGTCATTACCATGAGAATTCCAGCCTTGGCTTATATTACATGATTGAAGTTTATCTGGCACTTTTAATAATTCATTTGTAGTTCATTAAATCACGTGTCCCTTTTGATTTAGAGGCTTGCAGATCCAGAGCTATTAGCACAGTGTCCTGAATTTCTTCTCTCTTGCCTGTTTCTGCTCTCAGTGGGAATGGATGGAGAATAATTTTCTTGTAAAACTACAGTTTTGCTCCAGAATAAAACACAGATAGGCCTTTACTGTTTGAAGGCTTAATGGAGCTCTCTCAAAAAGATTGAAGAAGGCATCTTGTTGTTCTGTTGCTTTTTTAAAAAAATCATCACATTTTTTGGGTGATTGTGGTTTTTTTTTAAGTTTTTCCCCCTGTTCCTTCCAATTTCTTTCTCCACTGACCTTTCTCAAGGATACTTTCATAGAACAGGACCTTTCATTCTTAAAATAGTATTTTTGCAGTTAATTCTTTCAGTGCTGAGATAATATTAATACATTTTACCTGAGGAAAGGAGAGGCCACAGTCTTGTGAGGACCAATCCTGCTCGTGTGAGATCAGCACAAGTTTTATGTTGTATTTGGGCTGTGTCATGGTCTTTAACAAACACAACAGGTCCTTGAGGTGGCAAAACACATGCTCAGACCTGTGACTTTGTCCTGGGGGCTTGCAGCAGGTGATTCAAATACTGAAAAGAGCAAAAACAGAGTTAAAAACACAGCAGTGCAGGAGAGTGAGATCAAAATGGTGTCTGGCTTGTTCTGCCCCTGGCAGTGACCAGAGCCAGGTGCTCAGGGGATGTGTGTAAGAAACTGAGCCTGTACTTGGAGCTATTTCTCTTTCATAGAATCCTTTAGGTTGGAAGAGACCTTTAAGATCATCAAGTCCAAGCATAATAATGGCAGAGCAACTTCTCTATTTATTTTGTGTTATTGTAACAGTTTTTCTCCACCATCAGTGGAGATTCAATGATATTATGGGCATCTTTAACAGCACTGAATGAAATGATTTGTATTTTATTCAGTGTAGACAAGACTACTTGTGCTTTCTGCTTTGTCAGTGCTCCAGTTCTAATTCTGTTTCTTTAACCTTCCTCATTTCCACTTGGATTTTCTGTACGTTGTTGATATTTCATCATACTTTATTTCCTTCTCCCTGTTTTTCCAGGAGTCAAAGAGGTCAGAATCCCTCCTGGACATGCACCAGAAAAAGCTGAAGAGCAAAACCTCTGAAGAAAGGAGCAAACCTCAGGAGAGGAGACCCTTTGACCGAGACCAGGATCTCAAAGTCAATCGATTTGATGAAGCACAGAAGAAAGCTCTGATCAAAAAATCCAGAGATCTCAATTCTAAGTTTGAGCACAGTAAAGGCAATATGTTTTTATAACAAGAAAAGCATAAAGCTTTTTTTTTTTTTTGAAGCTAATTAAGCTTTGAATACTTAATTTTTTAAGTATTTTTTTTCTCCTGTAAATATTTGTATGCAGAATAAATATCCTGATGTTTAACTCTTTTTCCTTGTCTGTAAATACTCTCTTAGGGAGGATCACCTGTCCTAAAACTTACCTGGTAAAGGAAAGTCCTGATATAAAAAAAGGAGAATGTAAATTTGCTACTTTAAAACGCTGATTTATTGTTGTTGTTAGCATAAAAACAATTAAAATAAGTATTATTTTAAGGAGCTCTAGATTTGATCTTGCAACAGAGTCCGTGCTTGAGATATTCTTGCTGAGCCTGACCTGAGGGCTGTGGAGAAACCCCCTTGAGGCTCACAGGCAGGAGGATGTTGTTTGGCAGGAGTATAAAATCAAATAACAGCTTTTGTGTCTGCCCAGTGCTTTTATTTCCAGGATTCTGTACATAAATAGAGGTTTATATGTATGTGGTATAATCCCTGTGCTATAGGAGGCACTGCCAGTGGTAAAAACACCTCAACATTTGCAGGCTTCATTATAAAATGGTAGGATGCAAGAAGAGAAAATCTGAGTTTTGTTTTGCAGGGCTTGTCATCAGAAGATCCAGCTTTCAGCAAGCACAGTGTGAAAATCAAACTAAAATAAAGCTTTGGGGTTTTTTTTGTCAGTGAACTTGCAGAGCAGAATGGTATCAAAAAGGAAATAAACCTGACATTTAAAAACAATCTCTCTCCATGCTTGGAGTTGTTCAGCTCTTCTCTGTGTGTGTGGAGCAGCTGAAGGGAATGAGAATTTCCACTGCCACAAATAAATGTTTAAATACAACAGAGAATGGGATTCTGTTTTATGGGGCAGTTTATTTTGCCACCTGAAGACTCTGCTGCCTTCAGGAGGAAGAGGGACTGGGTTTGTGTTGTGTTTTTAATTCAGCCAGTTTTCAGTTCCTGAGCCTTTGTGGTTTGAGGTGAGAGGGTTTAAGCACAGACTGTTTATTCCTCCTCTCCTAAAACAGACTTCTTGGTACCTGAAGCTTTTCTGTCTTGCTAGGTTTCTGAGTTGTCTCCTTCCCCTTTTTGGGGAGCTCTCCTGGAGCTGACAGTTAAAAAGCACCTCTAGCAATTGAGCAAATGTAGATTTCTTAATTGGAAAGGCAATGTGAAGAATGTTTGGCATCTTTTTAGGCAGCTAAAGCAATGCCAGGGTGAGCACCTTGTGAGAAGATAAACCTTCATGTTGAGAGAAACTTATATCCAATTTGGGAAAGTACTACTGCATACCTTGAGAGATCAATTTATCATCTTATGCTGAAAGAGCTGCTCAGCTCTGGCCTGCCTGCTATAAAAGTGACCAGGTTTTAGTTACCTTTTCATCACCAGCTTGAGAAAGGAAAACAAGAGCACTGAGAGGATTCACTCACAGTCACGTACTAAAGGTGATAATTCAGTTATCTGATGTACAGGTTATTGCCCAAAAAAGCAAGTTTCCAATAAAAAAGAAGCCAAGAAGCCATTGCCAAAGGTGTCACAGGTCTTCCTGCTGCTGTCATAGAATCCTTTAGAATCCTAGAATCCTTTGGGTTAGAAGAGAGCTCCAAGATCACCAAGTCCAACCATCAAGCCAACACTCCTGAGTCCTCTGCTCAAACAGAATCAGAATCTGTCAGGGCTGGAAGGGACCCCAAGGATCCCCCAGTTCCAACCCCCCTGCCATGAGCAGGGACACCTCCCACTAGATCAGGCTGCCCAGAGCCTCCTCCAGCCTGGCCTTCAAGACCCCCAGGGATGGGGCCTCAGCCCCCTCCCTGGGCAACCCATCCCACGCTCTCCCCACTCTCCTGGGGAAGAACTTCTTCCTCACGGCCAGTCTGAATCTCCCCACTGCCAGCTCTGCCCCATTCCCCCCAGTCCTGCCACTGCCCCCCAGCCTAAAAAGTCCCTCCCCAGCTTTCCTGTAGCTCCCTTCAGATCCTGGAAGGCCACAAGAAGGTCCCCTGGGAGCGTTCTCCTCTCCAGGCTGAACAGCCCCAACTCCCTCAGCCTGTGCTCCCAGCAGATCTGCGCCAGCCCTCGGATCATCCTCGTGGCTCTTCGCTGGCCACGCTCCAGCAGCTCCACATCCCTCCTGTGCTGGGGGCTCCAGAACTTATCTTTTACAAATATTTCAGAGCCCAAAGGAGCTGCCTGGTCACCCACTGGTGCTGTTCTTCACTAGCCCTGGGAGATGAGCACAGCCCAGCAGGCTGACACGTTCTGAGACACAACCCTCAGGCTTCCTCCTTTGGCACCTCCTGTCTCCCTGCTGTCCTGAGGATGAAACGTTGCCTGAAAATGGACTTGGAACCTCTTGGCTGGTTTGAGGCACTCAGGAAAGGCAGAGACCCCCATCAACATCTAAATACCAACAGCAGGTGAGATGGGACACGATGCAGGCAGCAGAGGCACCATCCTATTTCCACTGCTGCACACCCCCCAGTTACCAGCTGAACAGTTTTGGTTGCAAAGTCACCAAAAATAAACCCTCTTCACAGGGAGAAATTCTTGTTTTGGCAGCTGAGACAGCAAAGAACTGCCAAATGCTTGGGAGTTTGAGATGCAATAGGCACAACTTTGCAAAGGCAAAAGAAAGGTTTTTTCTCAGCTTGTCAAAAGTTAGGCTGCAACTTTTCATCCCAGTCAGCTGGCACCAAGTGCTTCCAACAGGCACCAGTTCTTCCAGTGCAGACACTCCACCTGTAATCTCCCAGCCCTGCTCCTCAAAGAAAACCCACAAAACTTTCCCTAGGTAGATCTGGGAACAGATCTCATCACTTTTCTGAATACTAATGGTTGTGAGCACATTACCATCCTCCTCTCTCAACCACCCCCACTCACCTCTCAGTGCTCCACATTTAGCTATTATTATTCTGCAAATTACCTGCCTCTCTTTTTCCCCTCAGGAGGTAACCACCAATATCCTCTTTACATTCCACAGGTGCTGGCAGATGTCTGCCTCAGATACAAGCCTAATTAAACCCAAAACAACTGCTCCCCAGGTGCAGTTGGGTTTGAAACTCACTGCACCTTTCCTGAGGAGTGTGCATGTCCCAATATTTATCTGCTTTCCCCAGCTATATGAGCTGGCTTCACAGAAGCTCTTACACCTACCTAAAAACCTTCATCTTTGAGCCTCTGACAATACTGCCACAGCAAACAGCTCCAGAAATGGGAAACACTGGGGGCACTGGGTTGTGGAAAAGAGAGTTGAGCTTCACAGATCTTCAGTTCTGTTTGGCAGGACACAGTTGGGTTTGAACACTTGGTTCCAAGACAGTGGGAAGCATTGACCACATGGGGCTGGGCTGTGCAGGAGAGAGAGGAGCTCTGGGACCAGCCTGCAGGGTGACCTCCTGAAGGAGCATCACAATAATTTGTATTTATCCCCTTCAGAGTATCAACAGAGGAGGTGAATCATAGAACCACAGAATCCTTTAGGTTGGAAGAGAGCTCCAAGATCATCCAGTCCAACCATCAAGCCAACACTCCTGAGTCCTCTGCTCAAACAGAATCAGAATCTGTCAGGGCTGGAAGGGACCCCAAGGATCCCCCAGTTCCAACCCCCCTGCCATGAGCAGGGACACCTCCCACTAGATCAGGCTGCCCAGAGCCTCCTCCAGCCTGGCCTTCAAGACCCCCAGGGATGGGGCCTCAACCCCCTCCCTGGGCAACCCCTCCCAGGCTCTCCCCACTCTCCTGGGGAAGAACTTCCTCACATCCAGCCTGAATCCTGTCACCCAGTGTTCAGTACAGCATGGAGGCCAGCCAAGGCTTTTCTCATACCTGAAGTATTTTTTGCATCTCCTCCCTCAGGGTGCTTCTCTAGGTGTCTTGTAAGGGCTGGGTTTACACTGCTCTCTCTCACTGGATCTCTAGGAGGGTCTCTCTCCTCAACTGGACCTGCAATTGCCATATATGCATGGAGGTTTAGTATCTTTGAATCACAGAATGATACAATGCTTTGAGCTGGAATTGACCTCCAAAGCTCATCTAGCCCAACCCCTCCACAGTCAGCAAGGACATCCCCAACTAGATCAGGCTGCTCAGAGCTCCATCCAGCCTGACCTTGAATGTCCCCAGAGATGGGGCCTCCACCACCTCTCTGGGCAGCCTGTTCCAGTGTTTCACCACCCTCATGCTAAAGAAATTTGAGATTGGGTTGAAATTTGAGATTGTGTTGAAAGTGGGAGATGGTTTCAAAAGCTAGGGGAGGGGATGAGTGTCAGTCAGACACACACCTACACAGACAGCAGGACCAGGAGTGCCTCCTTCCTGCAGGAAAACAAGCTGCCTGCTCTGCAGTCATGGCATTCAAGGCTCCACTGTAATGCAGAAGCACAGATGGACAGAAAGAAAGCTGTGTGGGCAGCCTACATTTTGGCCCCTTTTAACCCTTTTTACCCTTTGGCTCCTCAACTTTGCAGTTTTAATGACTCCCTCAAGGAACTGGTGCTCTGTGGGATGCAGCACATCATGTGACAGCACGTTAACCTGGGTGGAGGCTGTTGAGGTGTCAGAAGAGGCCTCATTTTGTGTTGATTTCCACCTTTCTTACACTCCTCCCACACACACTCTCCCCCACGAAGAGTGGATTCACCACCACGTGCCCAAACCCAGAAGATCAGTGACAAAAATCCATCCACATCTTTGTCCCCATGCCACAGAGGATCAGTGACAAAAATCCATCCCCCTCTTTGTCCCCATGTCACAGAGGATCAGTGACAAAAATCCATCCCCCTCTTTGTCCCCATGTCACAGAGGATCAGTGACAAAAATCCATCCCCCTCTTTGTCCCCATGTCACAGAGGATCAGTGACAAAAATCCATCCCCCTCTTTGTCCCCATGTCACAGAGGATCAGTGACAAAAATCCATCCCCCTCTTTGTCCCCATGTCACAGAGGATCAGTGACAAAAATCCATCCCCCTCTTTGTCCCCATGTCACAGAGGATCAGTGACAAAAATCCATCCCCCTCTTTGTCCCCATGTCACAGAGGATCAGTGCCAAAAATCCATCCACCTCTTTGTCCCCATGCCACAGGCCAATGGTTCTGACCCTCAAGCCTTGCACAGACCTCGACAGCACCAGAGAGATGATTCTCTTTGAGCAGAGGCTGTGGGATCTGCCCCTGGTTGTTGTGGAGCTTTCTTCACAGCAAATATTAGCTGTTCAAATAACACTCAGGTTTCTATTTTGGGTCACTGTTTATAGTTTGCAGACTAACAACAGGGGAAGAATGGGAATCTGCTACCAGCTGCTGTCTCAAAGGCAGCTTACAGAACCTCCATTTCTGGAGAGGGTCAGAATGGAATTGCTGTAAATAGGTTAAAAAGAGGTTATTAGCTGGCAGAGATTTAACATTTCCTAAGAGGAGAGCATTTGCCACTTTCTCTAGCAGGTTAGGGGGGTAATTATTAGTGCAGAGACTTAGATGCTGACTCTTACCTTTGAGAGGTTGTCAATGATTTCTGAGATTAGGGAACTATCATAATGGTTTCAAAATACCAGGAAATTTTCTAGTGAAGAGGGACTTTATCAGCTCCTTATCAAAGTACTCTGGATGGCTGGGAGGCAGAATTTGGCAGAGGTGATGGCTGGTTTCATATCCAGGCCTTTGTTTTGCATAGACCTGTCAGATAAGTCCACACCAGGCCCAGAGGAAATTGCTGCCCACTCTTCTTGCATTTTCTTCCCTCTGTGTGAATTCAGCTGCTATTCCAACAGCCAGTTCAACACCAGAATTGGGGTTCCATCAGTAATATTTGACAAGAAGGAAAATGCCTTGGCCAGCAAGTGCTCAGAGTGGAGGTTGTGCCAAACCCCCAGTGCATTGGGATGGGAGCACTTGGCATGACCTGCCTTGATGCTCCAGAGCTGAACTTCACTGAGCAGTCACCCTGATGGCTGCATGTTCTCCACATTTATAGAATCCTAGAATCCTTTAGGTTGGAAGAGAGCTCCAAGATCATCCAGTCCAACCATCAAGCCAACACTCCTGAGTCCTCTGCTCAAACAGAATCAGAATCTGTCAGGGCTGGAAGGGACCCCAAGGATCCCCCAGTTCCAACCCCCCTGCCATGAGCAGGGACACCTCCCACTAGATCAGGCTGCCCAGAGCCTCCTCCAGCCTGGCCTTCAAGACCCCCAACCAGGCAACCAGGGGCCATCAGAGGTTCTGGTGATGCACAGCAGGGACAGCAAGAGGAATGAGGAGCTCATGTTGTTGTCTGAGAACTCTCAATGCTTGGTGTTTGTTTGTGAGACAGCTGAGTCAGAGTCAGCAGCGACAGCAAACCTTCAACAGCAGAGCAGAAGATGAGAAGCAGAGATGTTGAAGGTAGGAGACACATTGTGGATCATGTCATGGTGTTCCTGGAAGGATTATGTTCTGTTTGTTCTCTGAGAAAGAAGGTGTGTGCACCAGGGGTATGCACAAGAAGGTAATGGCAAAGCCTTGAAAAAGCTGTAACAAGCAGGAAGGTTATTTAAGTGAGGACAACTCTGCATGTTAAAAAGAAATGCAAAGAAGCAGAGTGATAAAATGAGCTCCTGTGAGTCTTAGGGCAAGGAGAAGTAATGGGATGAGGTTTGTCATGCTGGTGAAAACACTGCAGGCTCTGAAGGGAAATCTCACTGCAGTCAGAAACGACCTTTTGTTGTTTATGTTTTCTTCTTCTGGTCACCTTAAGAATGGAGTTAACAATCAGCTTTGTCAGATAAAGCTTCAGTGATTCATCCTGAAGAGTATATGAAGCAAAGAGTTGAGCTCCTGATCATGCTGGGTCTCCAAGAATGACAAGTGTGAGCTTCTGGAGGGAGGTGGATGTATCCTGCAAGCTGCAAGTGCCACTTTGAGGGCTGCTGCTGCTGCCAGACACTGGGTCTAGAAAAGAAATCATTCTCAATGATGAGCCTGCAGCTTTCTGCAAGAAGCAGGCTATGAGGAAATAGCCTCTGATGTTAAAGGATCCCAGAATCATTGTATTTCTGTCCCCCAACCTCACGTGCCATTTGTCAGAGGACAGAATGAAGCCACATGAGGCTGTCAGGGTGAGCTATGACTTCTGCCCCTCTCACCACCCTTTGGCACTCATGTTCTCATCACATCTTCTTGTTCTCACTGATATTATTATTTGCTGTGTCCCTCTGTTACTCTTCTGCTTATTTTCCTCCCACTGCCTGAAATGTTGTTTCTGTTCTTTCATGTTTAACTCATAATAATTAACTAGAAGGCAAAAATTCAGCCCTTGTTTAGCCTCATCCATCCACAGAAATCCAGTAAAATGTGAACCAGCTCTAGGCCTGCAACACTTTCTACTCATCCCAGTTAATTCAGTTCAATTTAGCAGGAAAACCCTTCTTTGTGGCCAAGAGAATCTGTTTTGCTCTGGTCCATAATAGCATTGTTAGCTTCTGCAGTGAGGAGACAAACCACTTCTGTATAATTCTATTTATTAGATCATTAGCCCTGCTTTAGAGAAGTGCCAACAACTGGTACTTAGGGGGGAAAAAAAAGAGAGCTGGCAGTAAAGGCCACTAGGTGGAAAGGCTTTGGGGGGAACCTGCAGGCAGC
>NW_008623453.1:0-7191 GCF_000691845.1 Merops nubicus | reverse complement strand
CAGGAATGAAGCAGACCCATGGATGTTTCCAGCTCATTATCTGGTGGGGAGCTCACTGGGTGGGGGTGTTGCTGTGGCTGATCTGCCAGGGTGAGATACCAGGTTGGATGAAAAGACATGTGGCTCCTTCCCTTTAATGATAGCACTGAAATATGTCATTGCAGGGTACCAGGGTGGTTACTTCTGAAGCAGTGGCACCCAAAAATGAGATGCCTTTAGTGCATTTGTATCTATAGACAATTAAAATTGTACCTACCTGCCTGTGCTCCCAGCTGTGGGAAGCTGCAGGGGGTTGGCAGCCAGCCCCACACGTGTTCAGAACCAGTGGCCCCACACAACACACTGGCTGGCTTCCCAACCTGGGCCCTGGTTTTCCTTAGCAGCCTTCCAGGTTTGTTGTTCTGGTCACTGATGCTGTTTTAGCCCAGCTCAGTCGTGCAGTCTTCTCCTGGGCTCCTCAGAAAGCTCCCTCTGGAAAAGAGGAGTTGGGAATTGTTATATTATAGAATCCTAGAATCCTTTAGGTTGGGAGGGACCTCCAAGATCATCAAGTCCAACCATTAGGGCTCTAAAGTCCTCTGCTAAAACAGATCAGAATCTGTCAGGGCTGGAAGGGACCCCAAGGGTCATATCAGTCACATATCTTGGCAACTGTGGGTTGTTTATATGATGATGGCAATATCATATAATTATGTTTGTTTAATTTTAACAGGTTTTTCTTGGTAGCTGAACAGAAAATGCCTTGCTCTTCACCAAGGCCAGGAGATGAGTGCCTGTAGGTACCACTCACCCTTCATGGGGTTGGACTGGATGATCTTGGAGGTCTCTTCCAACCTAAAGGATCCTCTGATTCATGCCATGGAAGGACACCACCAGAATAAAACCAAGGATCAGAAAAAAGGTGACAGAGCAGAGGACTGGAGAATGGGGAGCACTCAGTTCTGTGTCACAGCTACTCACCTACAACAAAAAGGCTCTTTAGAAAGCAGCAAGCTGCTCAGAGCCCACATTACCTCTGTCCTTTGATGGGTTTAAAAATGCTGCATGCTTAAAACCTCTTCTTGAGAGATGCTGGTATAAAATGCTACCTAATAATTGTTTTTTATTCCAGAGAGAGAACAAAAGGGACCTTGAGGTAAAGAGATAATGTCAATTTTTTAAGTAATTTTTAAAAATAAGGTTCAGATCAAGTATCTCTGAAATTTTCTGAGTGTCTTTATTTTTTTTAAAAAAAAGTATTGCAGCAGCACCTTTCAATTCTTTTTGTGGTGGGTTCTTTTTTTATTCCTTGATATGGTGAAACTCCAAACAAGCAAGAGGCCAAGCTGCCTACAGCCAAACTCAGAGCAGGTCCTCAATGCAACAGAAGACATGGCATGGGGGAAACAGCCAGTGCAGCTCCAGTTCCACTCACCTCAACACTGGGAGCTCTCCAGTTTACAGCACACCTCAAAAGGTGAGGCTGCAAACACACAGAAAGAGATTTGAAGGGCTCATTAAGGAATACAGATTGCCTTCTGATCAGAACTGGGTTTCTGAGCTGTTTGCTGGCAGAAGAGTGGTGTTTCTCTCTCATGCTGCCTGGCACTGCCCTGAGCCAGGAGCTCTGCCCTGAGCTTGGTGCTTCTGCACCCTCTGACACACAATAGCCAGGGGTGAACCAGCCTGGTGCTGATGTATGGCTCAAAGGCAGTCTGGAAACACAGGCTGAAACATTTATTTTGGCCTTAAAGAGGCACTCTGAGAACCCTTTGCTGCCTGAGGACATAGATCTGCATCTTGATGGCCCATGCCCTGCTTTGGGAGCAAGCTACACAGGCTTTTCTCTCCACTTATTCCAAAAAAAATGATCATGCTCTGCCCAGATGGGTTTTTTTGCCTCTTTGCAGATTATTTTCTCTTTTTTTTCAGGTTACAAGGGCCATCTGCAGCCCAGGCAAGACAATGATGCATCATGGCTGAAGATGGCAAAGGTTTGTCATCTGCTTGCCTGGCAGTCCAAGCATTAATGGTGGCTTTGGGATTGAATTCTTGCACAATTGTGAAGCCACAGGCTCCTTGCTGGCTGAAAAATCAGATGTTCAGGCTCTAGGAAAGACCCTCCCTAGCAGAGGAGCTCTGCTGATGCTCTGCAACATTTATACTGGAGAAGAACAAGCAGCTCTCTAACAATTTCTCTCCATTAGTTGTCTTCTTCCAAAATGCTCACCTTAATTTGCTAATGAAGAGGTTGGCTGACAGGAATGAAGCCAGTCAGAGCACTTGCTGTTGGTGGAACAGCCTCCTAAAGCCAAAGACAGCTTCTGCAGGAGCTTCCCTTTGTGCCCAGCAGCAGATCTCAGCTCTGGCTCTAGATGCTTGGACCCTGGGGAGGTCCAGAAGAGCTCCTGTGTATGTAGATGAACCCAGGGAGCACCCACACGTGGGCAGCACTCAGCTCCTTCAGCCAATGGCAAGGCTAGAAGAGAACTGGGGTGTCATCCCCCCCACAGAGAGGTGCTACCAGGTCTCTGAGGCATCACTGTTCCCCAGTGAAATGCTTTCTGGGAGCCTAGAGGTGAGGAAACACCCCAGACCTGCCAGGAATAACTTGCAGATCCCATCAGACCTGAGCTGTGACTGAAAGAGGTGGTGGTCCTGCAACAGGTTTAGCACCAGCAGCCAAAAAAGGAGAAGGGTGCTCCAGTCATCCCTGAAGAGACCTGCCCTGAGTGAGAGATCAACAAAATGAGGTCTTCTAACTGCAAGAATCTAAGTGAAGGCTTTGGTTGTAGATATCCAAACCTCTGGGCTGCAAGGTGGCCAAGCTGCACCTTGCTACAGGGAAAGGTCACAGCCCCTGGCTTTTAGAGCTGCTCAGCTCTTGGGTTAGAGAGTCTCCCCCAAAACTCCTCCCACCTCTCCATATCCCCTCCCACATGGGCACTGTGATGGGATGTGGGCAGGATGGCCAAGTCCCAAAGCCCTTCATGGGAAGGGGAGCCTGGTTTACCTTGCAGGGAGAGCCCACAGCTGGCACATCTGGAGGCTGAGTCCCAGAGCAGCAAAGTCTCTGCAGCAGTCCAGGTAGGAGGGAGCTTTTCACATGCTGAAGGTGATTTCCCAGGCCCACAGCCAGGAGCTTCAGCCCCTCTCCTCTTTGTCTCCTGCTAGACACACACTTCTCCTCATCCTCCACATGGAGAGTAATAAAGGCAGGGGGTCTGCAAGCTCAGTGCTGGCAGAGCTGTGAAAAAGAGCCAGAGATGGCTGGGACTCTGTTTTCCTGGCACTCAAACACTCTTCTCTGTTGTCATGCTCCTGGAGGAGAGAAATTTTGTTCTTCTTGTTAAAATTCCACACACAGACTATGCCTTGCTTCTAGACTGAACCCCAAGTTGGGATCCACCTGCTCAATCTAATTCAGTGCTGATTTGTTTGATCTAGTGTGTGAAAACTCTTTGTCATCTGCCACTTCACCCAGTGTGGAAGGTTTGGGGACATCTGCACAGAGAAGGATATAGATCTCTGGGCTGTATTAGCTCATAATACACTAATTATCATGTGCTCTATTTTATTTCCTTTCTACACAGCCTGTTGCACTTCCCCAGGGGTTTCTCTGCACCAAGAAAAATACAGAGAAAAAAAAACAACAGTAGTTTTCATCAAGACCTCCAATGTTTCTAAAACAACATTATCCTATGACTTTTTCCTGCCAGGCAGGGAGTAGGAACTATGTTGAATCATCTTGTAAATAAAAACAAAGAGCCTGAGGCAAAGGAATCCTGACATCTTCAAGAGTTACCTTGGGGGGGTTCCTCTGCTTGGTTTTATTCGTGGGGCTAGGGAAAAGAAGGCTGGTGGCCTTCAGGCTCACTGGCCAGCTCTCTAGCAGAGGGGGAGAATCCCCTCCCTCCACCTGCTGGCCACACTCCTCCTGATGCAGCCCAGGCTCTGGTTGGTTTCTGGGCTGCAGGTGCACACTGCTGGCTCCTGTTGAGCTTCTCCTCCCCCAGCACCCCCAAGTCCCTCTCCTCAGGGCTGCTCTCCAGCCAGTCCCTGCCCAGCCTGTGCTGGTGCCTGGCATTGCCCTGACCCAGAGGCAGGACCCTGCACTTGGCCTTGTTGAACCTCATGAGGTTGGCTTGTGCCCACCCCTCCAGCCTCCAGTCAAGAAAAGAAACCACACATGACTGCTGCTGGCACTGCAGCCTCTTCACCTCACCTAGCTGGACTGGGGTGAAGGAAAATAAGAGAGAAAGGTTGTGGAAGTCAGAATCTGGGCACCCATCTCCTCAGACACATCTGTTTCTGTGCAAGAAGCAAAGGTGTGCCTGACACCCAGCTCTGCTGCTCTCCTCCATGCTGCTCAATGTGTCCCTGGCAAACAGCAGGTTGAGATTTTTAAATGAGGAATTAATGAAAATGAGCTTTTTTTTTTTTTCCCCTGCTTGCTGTCCCTTTAAATTCCATTTCCATGGAAACAGGTCTAGAGAGGCTGCCCAGAGGGAGGGAGGCAGGAGAAATCTCTGCCTGGCTGCCTTCTCCTCTGGGGTGCCAGCTGAGCCACCCCAATCTCCAGGCTCTTGCAGAGGTTTTTGCTACCACCCCTGGGGACTAGAAGGGGGTTTTTGTTTTTTAAAAGTGGGGGTGGGTGTGATCTGAGCACACAGACTGAGCTGGTGGTGGTGGCTAGAGGGACAATTTGGTCATTGATTCCATCTTTTATCCTAGGGGGAAGTTTGAGGCCACACCTGGAGTGCTGTATTGAGCTCTGGAGTCTCTAGCAGAAGACAGACATGGACCTCTCAGAGTGGGTCCAGGAGAAGGCCCCAAAGATGGTCAGAGGGCTTGAACACCTCCTCTGTGAGGAAAGGAGAAAGCTCCAAGGAGACCTTACTGCAGCCTTTCAACACTTAAAGGGGGCTTATAAGAAAGACAGAGAGAGACCTTTTAATTTAGGGCCTGTAGTGACAGAAGAAGGGGCCATGGTTTTATATTCAAAGAGTTGAAATTGGTTTAGATGGGACATAAGGAAGAAACTTTTTATGATGAGGGTGGTGAGACTGGCACAAGCTGCCCAGGGAGGCTGTGGATGCCCCACCACTGAAAGTGTTCAAGGCCAGGTTGGATGGAGCTCTGAGCAACCTGCTCCAGTGATGGGTGTCCCTTCCCATGGCAGGGGCTTGGTCTAGATGACCTTTAAAGGTTCTTCCCAACCCATTCTGTGATTCTATGATTCTAGGAAAATCATAATAAGCCCCTCATTTCTGCCAGACCCATCACCAAGCTGCTTCATAGCAGGGTTTGGGAACAGTATCCTAAAAAACAGTAGCCTAAAAAATGCCCTGAGGGCTTTTGGCTGTGGTTGAGGCCACAGTGCTCCTCAGAGTTGTGCTGGAGGACCCTGCTGGGTACAGAGAACGAGGCAGGATGTGGCTGCCTTCACATTTCATTGGACATCCAGCTGTGCCTCTGGGTTTCTCTCCCAGGGAATTTGCTGGCTTGTTCTCAAAGAGACTCCAGGAACAAACTGTCCCATGCACAGCACAGAGAATTGGTGGAGGGGGACCCAAAAGCAAGCTGTAAAGTGATGGTATTTGTCTGTGTAGATCCACCCTTCCTCCAGCTGAACAAAACCTAAGGGTCTCAGACCCTTTGAGGGGTGAACAGTGCCAGGAATGGTGGCTGGTTTTCCTGCTGTTGAGATGCTCCTGCTTTCATTTTTTTTTATAGCATTTAAGGACACACTCTCTGGTGTGTCTGTGGAAGGTTGTCTTAATGAAATCTGACTTTTTAGTGGAAGCTGACTAGCAGTATAAGCTTCATGCCCCCTCCCAGCTGAGTTTTGCAGACAAGTGTGGTTCCAATGTAAAAATGAAAGACATTTAACAGTGCAATTAATACCAGACATAATAGTCCAATGTTAGCTGTTGTTGCTTCAGATATGCACAAAACCATTGCCCTCCTTGGGCACCTGGAGGCTTGGATATAACTACAAAGACAAACTATCATATCTGAGATGTAACACTGAGTTTTCTGCAAGCCAGAAGAGCAATGTCTTGCATGTTGTACCAGAAATATTCTCTCCTTGCTGCTGGTGCAGTCTCAGAGGGTGTATGACGTTTACTGTTGTGCTACCAGATTTCAAGGAGGACATAAACTCACACTGGGGAGAATTCAGAGGGCAACAGGCATGGCCAGATGTCCTGGTTTGAGTTAGGACAGAACCAGTTCTCTGTTCCATTATTCTACTTTCCAGCCAAGTCTCTTCTAAGTGACTGCATTTTGTGAAGTTAACAGCATATTTTTGCAGACTTTGTCTGCTTCTAGATATCACAGTGCTTGGTGTTTATCATTTCTACCAATTTCTGGTATGCAGAAAGTCTCTTGCTCCTATAGAAACCAAGGTCACTGCTAAATCTTGTGCACCCCATTGGAGTGATGAGTGGATGTATCACAAGTGAAAAGGTCACAGATGTGGGGAGGAGTGGGCAGGAAGGTGACCTAAACCTGACCAAAATGTACTTTATTCCATGTACACCGTGCTCAGGATAAGGGTGAAGGATCACAAGGGTCAAGCCCTCTCCTTACATGGCTGGTGTCCAAGGAGGACTCTGTTCTTCTGCCTGCAATGCCAATCACTGAGTTCCTGAATCCAGTGGTAGAAAACACAATCTATGAGAGAAAATTGAACAAACTCAGGCTGCTTGGTATTAAGTGAAGACAAACCAAAGGGATACAGCTCAGTGAAGGGACAAAGTAAAACTGCAGAGACGAAGGTAATAAAATGCTTTCCACATCCCTAATGGATACAAGAGAAATAATGAGCTTAAACTGCAAGAAAGAGCCTAGACATTAAAAAAATCACTCTAGCAATAGGGACTGTCATAAAACAGGGACTCAGGGCAGCGACCTGAGGCCAGTGCCCCCGACACGGAGCAGCAGGGGCAGAGACTGGCTCCCTCCTCACCCAGGACACCCTCACCTCTTCCCACGCCTCACTGCCCGTTCTCTGTGAGGAAATCTAAGCCTAATCCTTCACATTTTATCCACGGTAAACGCTCCGCCTGTTCTTTTGCCCTCAGTTGTGCCGCTTTTGGCCGCGCTGTGAGGTTTTGACCTTCCCCCGGGGCCACGCTCCGCACGGTGCCGTCTCCTCTCCCCACACCGCTCCCCTACCGTTTCTAGAACGTTCCACACGCCGCTGCC
>NW_008623452.1:0-13186 GCF_000691845.1 Merops nubicus | reverse complement strand
ATTGTGTGTTGGGAAGCATTTTCTAATCTACTGGACTCTGTGGAGTTTTTGCTGAGCTCTGAAGTTCCTTCAGACTTGTGTGTAAGCTTTTAGTACAAGCCTTAGCTGGAGGTACTGATGCGCTGGAGGCTTAGCAGGCCCTGTGAATCGGGGGCACCGTGCTGGCTGTCACACGAGATGACTGCTCTGTTGTTTTTGCAGGTTGATATCTTCGTAATGACTGAGCCATCGTCGGGTAGGTGGGTGTACTTTGACACAGAGATATCCAACAGCAGTGGCCGAATATCCTACAACATACCCAAACAGAAGAGACTGAGAGTTGGTGTGTATCCCATCAAAATGGTGGTCAGGTAATAGCTCCAAGCTGGAACTGCAGCTGTGATGGGTTGTTGTGATCAGGAAGACACCAAGCTGTGTAAGAGTGGAGGAGGTGCAGAGAGATATTTTGGTCAGTTAGTTATCTTTTCTTGTTTTTGTCACGGTATTGTCAGCTTAGATTTGAAGCAGAAATCATCTGTTTACTTGCCAGTTTGGAGGTGCCTAGACTAATGACCTTTTCCCTACTGCAACACAAATCCTCAGTGCATTTCAATTTAGGTGCACTTGATCTTGCAAAGTATGGGGACTGGATGACTGTAATCAGCCGTCTTGTGGCAAGAAAGTATGATCTGGGCTATTTTGCAGTCTGTTCACTGGGGCAAAGACTGCTGAAGGGTAGAGCTTTGTGTTCTTCAGACTGGTAAGAAGCTTTTCGTATTGAAATTAACAGTAGAGGAGGTATTTCCTTGCTGTAAACCACCTGTTTATCTGTGATGTCAGGGTGATCAAAAGAGTTACCTTAATTCTTACTCAAGACCATTATTATCCTGAATTGGGAAAACAAAACAAAACAAAAGCCCCAGTAGCTGGAAATAACAATTCACTTAAGTAAAATCAGTCAGCTTTCCTACCTCTCCAGCATTTCTAAGTAAAGCGTGAAAATGTGTGAAATAAAATTTGTTGGCCTAGGCCCAGTACATCAGTAGCTGTGCTTGTAAAAAATCTTCTGTTTAATAAAAGTCCAGTTTGATTTAATACAGTTTTTAGTTTAATATTGCCCTTAGAATTAAACTGCCTAGCCACTTAGGAAGCAGCTTTTGGAGGATAAATCAGTGCAATGAATTTAGCTGAAACAGAATGTGCTGTTACCTACCAGTTAACCAAGTCCAAAGTCAGTTTACAATCTTACGTAGTGCTGATTGAGGAGCAAGGAACGTTTTACCTCAGTGTAACATAATAGGCAATCAATTCAAGAAAAGATAACTACTTGAAAATTAATTCAGGTGTATTGAGAAGCTAAGCTCTCATTGGCTTTTAGAATGCAGAAGTAAGTTTCAAACAGGAATGAAAGAAATTGTCCTGTCTTAGCTCATTAAGCTGTGCACACTGAGGTTCTAGAGAGAGTGCAAAGAAAGGCAACAAAGCTGGTGAAGGGTCTTGAGGATAAGTCTTATGAGGAGCAGCTGAGGGAACTGGGGTTGTTTAGCCTGGAGGAGAGGACGTTGAGGGGAGAGCTTATTGCTCTCTACGACTGCCTGAAGGGAAGTTGTAGGGAGGCAGGTGTGGCCTCTTCTTACATGCCACAACCAACAGGACAAGAGGAAATGGTGTTAAGTTACAACAGGGGAGGATTAGGTTAGACATTAGGAAAAACTTCTACACGGAAAGGGTTATCAAGGGCTGGAACAGGCTTCCCAGGGAAGTGGTTCAATCACCATCCTTGGATGTATTTAAAAGCCGTCTAGATAGGATGCTCAAGGATATGGTGTAGAAGTGGACTGGTAGAGTTAGATAATGGTTGGACTTGATGATCTTAAAGGTCCTTTCCAACCACAGCGATTCTGTGATTCTGCATCTCCAGGTATAAATTTCTAGATCGTACAATAATCATCGTTCTAAAGGAAAGAGGATCGAGTCTTCAGATTACTTTCTTTAGGGAACGTGAGGTCATGGGGTGCTAAGAGCTTTGGGTATGAATAGGCATTCCCATTCTAATTTGCAAGGATGGAGGGATGGGTAATACCAATTGTTTATCTAATGGAGAAAAGCTGATTTGTGTAAGTACCTGCCAATACAAGTTGCATATAAATTCTACCCCTGTAATTTCTAATAATTTGCCAGTAACTGCAGGCTGGCTTCAAGAAAAAAAAAAAAAAATAAAGTGTAGCTAATTTCTGTGTGCTGTGTGTGTGTGCATATATGCAGCATTCATGTCTCACACGTGTGTATATATATATAGACATATGGCATGTTTGAGTAGTAGTTTTATTACTTCAGGCTGGTTTGGTTTTTTTCTTTTCTTAATTTTTAAAGTATTTATACACATCTGATTTCTTATTAAAGTCAGCTTCCAGATTTTTGGCAGCAGTTTTTGAAGCTGTACATCCAAACAGATCTGAAGTAGAATGAGCAGAAAATGCATTCTGGCATTTTTGTTTTTAAATTTATTTATTGCTTTGACTTTCCAGGGGGGACCAAAGCAGTGCTGCAAGTTACCTGACTGTGCTTCCCCGAGGTATGGAATGTGTTGTGTTCAGCATTGATGGTTCATTTGCAGCAAGTGTTTCAATTATGGGAAGTGACCCCAAAGTCCGAGCTGGGGCAGTTGATGTTGTCAGGTAAGTGAGGTTTGCACACTTTTTAATTTCAGACTTTCCTGTTTGAACACAATAGGAAGGAAGAAGATAGTTGGAGGTTTTTTTTACTAAATAAGCAACAGTTCTTTAAAGGCCAGGATTCTTTGCAGACACATTTCCATATTTACTTGGGCATGAGGTCTCTGTAATTTTCAGAGGAACCTTAGAATGGTACGGGTTTTTTTTGTAGTTTAAGGTCTCTGAAGTTTCTTCTTGGAAATATGGCCTTGAAGTGTGGTGCAGTGAATTAATAAAGATTCCATGTGTTACTGTGATGAGCAAAGAGTGTGTTTTGCGTTTCACTAACTTCAAATAAGGACATACTTCTACTTCAAATATATTAAGTGCCATGAATGCAGGAGCATTTCATGGAGGAAAAATGAGAAGGCCTTTTAATCAATTCTTCCAAGTCTGTTAATGTCACGCTGGATGGGGAAATACAGCTCTCATTTTGGAACTTGCATGGCAATGGAGGGATGTCAGTTTTCAAGGGTGTCCACTCCTTAGAGCCAAAATGGCAGGAAATCTCATTGAAGGTTTCAAAGGTAGCATGACCTTACGCATAGCAAAGTCTATTCTAAATAAATTTTTTAAATAGCTTTCATATTTTATGTAACGTATTCTGTAAGAATCATACTTGCTTGCTTCTGTCTCCTTCAAGATGTAGGCATTATTACTTAATTTCTTAATAGGAGCAGAGACTTAGGCATGCTGCCTTCCAGTAGTTGAAGGATAATGCCTGACTTCTAATTGGATCTGTGATGAGCAAAGAAATGCTGATCTAACCGGTGAGTATTCTTTCTGCACCTATGTAATATACTTGATGTTTCTGACAGGCATTGGCAGGATCTGGGATATCTGATTATCTATATTACTGGCCGTCCAGATATGCAAAAACAGCGTGTGGTGTCATGGTTGTCTCAACACAACTTCCCCCAAGGGATGATCTTCTTCTCAGATGGACTTGTTCACGATCCACTGCGACAAAAGACCATTTTTCTCCGGAATCTCATGCAAGAGGTACTAGAAACCTGTTTATATTGCCTTAAAACCTTTTTCCAGAGAATGTCATTCAGTGAAGTTAGACATCTCCCTTCCTTTTGAGCAGTAAATCTCACTGGTCATCATTTTGCTGTTCCTCATATCTCCCTTTTTAAAGAGCAAGGAGGGCTGATAAAACATCCAGAGGGGCCTCATGGCGTGACAAATAAATAAGTGAACTGCTTGCTCTTTCCTGTGTGCATATCTGTAGTTCTTGCTGCCATGCAGGCAGACAGATACAGCTTTCTGTGGTTTACAGAATGAAGTTGTTAGCAATGAACTCACCTGTTACTTCATTACAAAACAAGTGCCATCCTTGTAGTACATGGTGTTCAATAGAGTGTTCACTTTGGAGGTAATATTTGTTTCAGTGCCACATCAAAATCTGTGCCGCATATGGTTCCATGAAGGATATTTCTGTGTACAATGTCTTGGCTCTGTCGCCATCCCAGATCTACATAGTTGGACGATCAACAAAGAAATACCAGGCGCAGTGTCAAGTAAGTAACTCATGTTACTCAGTCAGGAAGACCTAGGGGGAACAAGTAACTGCATGCATGTGAATGCATGCACAAACACCCACCACCACAAAAAGACAGTCAGCAGAGACAACGTTTCAGAGAAAGAAGGGCAGTTTTGGTTTCAGATCAGGCATTTTCTAGCAGGTTGAATAGTAAAGAGTTGAGTGGTCTTAGGTGGTACCTGCAAGTGCATGCATTGCGTATTGCTGAATGACAAAATGGAACAGGTCACTGAATGAAAAAGTGAGGGGAGTGTTAGTACTCTGTGGGTATCTAACTGGGCTGCCAAAGACAGGAACTTAGCTAACTCCTCACAGAAGTCATAGGTTGAGGCAGCAGTAATTTGGCAATCCCTTTCTTTCCTTCCTGTTTCAGTTCCTCAGTGAAGGTTATGCAGCCCACTTGGCCTCGCTGGAGTTCAGTCTCCATTCACGACCCAAAAAGAACAACTCTCGGATGATATTGAGAAAAGGCAGCTTTGGCCTCCACTCCCAACCCGAGTTTTTGCGCAAGAGAAACCATCTCCGCAGGACTATGTCTGTACAGCAACCTGACCCACCTTCTTCGAACCCCAAGCCAGAGCGTGCCCAGAGCCAGCCTGAATCAGACAAAGATCATGACAGGCATTTGCCCTCCATTGCTTGGGTTCGAGGTGGAGTTAAGTTTGAATCTGCTCCCTAGGAAGCTTGGGAATAGAGATCTTGGGTGCACCCCGTTAAACTTGTAGGCATGCCTCAAAGATAACATTTGGGCAGCTTCAAACGAAGAGTTGTAGCGGGGAGCTGTACTTCCAGAGTCTTCCCTGCTCTGGAATCTGCCACCTTACACCAACTGGGGAACTTCCACTCTGTTCCTCTTGTCTTGCTTATTGTGAAATTTTAAACCAATCTAAAACTATCGCAAGTGCTTATAACGTGAAAGCAACAGGAAATATCTGTGGTTATTTTTTGCAACATCTATAAAAAAAATGTGCAATAAGAGAAAAAGCTGTAACAGGCTGATTTTACTCAGAAGAGTTGTTGTATCAGCTAACAAGCTGCACCCAAACCAGTATAAACAGTAGGTCCCATAGGCTACAGAAAAAGTTTACACTGTAAATAGTTGTGTGTGTTTCCACTTCACTTTCAATAAAACAATATACTTGCAAGGGGAGCAGAGGTGGGAACTTAAAATATGGGTGATTAGGATTTGTACAGCAAGATGCTTTTTGGGTGCCTTAAACCCAAGATTTTATTTCAGCTTACAGTGTTGATGAACAGACCCCAACATGGGCACTTGTGTTTGTGTGAGGTGCTGGACATCAAGTTAATGGGAGAACTCCACTTATGAACCAATCCACAAAAACTTCATGCTAGAAATAAATGTGTCTGCTACAGTTTGAAGCAGTTAGTGTTGCTATATAGAAGATAATGTGCAAGTGTGCAAAGATCACATTGTTTTGTGGAACTTGGTGACTGTGCAAAATGTGTGGACTACTCCAAGTAAAGAGATAGCTCCAACCATCTCAGTCGGAGAGACAGATCCTAAGATGGTGAGTTAAAGGGAGCCCTTTTACTAAGGGATCTGCAAGCTTCAGAGCAATCACTTTTTTCATTATTCTAACTAGAGCCTTTACACGTGAGGAGCGAAAAAGTAGTGGAATTCCTGTGGGTAAATTGTTTATCTTCTCATGCTTCATAGCAGCTGTTGTGTTAAGACAATCTGTAGCATTCAATTTACAGCATTTGAGCTTCAAAGAAAGGACATGCCAAATTACAGATGCCAAATGGACATTTTCCTACTGATTTAAATGTCTCTTGGGTCTCTCAATGAACTAATGAAGTAACAATGAAGTAAAAAAGGTGTGACATTTTCCCTAAGTGGTAATATTTCTAAAGTGTTGTAGTTAAATGTAGTATTGATTTGCAGATTCTTCATGCAGATGATTCCACTGCACTACATTCACCAAGAGAACTTCCATGACTGAACTGAAGCATTGTTTTAAAACCTGCAATGAAGTTACAAGTGCTTATAAAACCTTTTTTTCTTTAAAAGTTAAAAATACTATTGATATTGAGAAAGCTGAAAGTCAATAGGAGAGTTCTTTTTCAGGTTGGCTTCTTTGGTTTTAACTTCAGGGAGTTGATGTGGAGAGGGTGTCATGCCTTTCTCCCTCCTTTTCAGGTTTTCCTAGTTTGTAGACAGGCCAGAAACAGCCTCTCAATAAGTCTGTTGGTTAATGGTTTTGAAAGTTAACATGTAAAGAAAACAAGAAATGCAATGGAAAGCTATTAAGACAGTGCAGAAGAAAACCTAAATCTCTATTGCCTGTTCACCTAAAAGTTTCAGTGCGCTTTTTGAAGGGCACAGTAATGTGGCCTTTGCCTTAAAAGGCAGCAAAGTATTTTATAAATTGAGATCTTTGATTTAATTTTTTAGACATTACTTGGTAAGATTGTTGGTTACCTATTTCAAACTTCCTGAAAGAGCTCTGGCACATCAGTAATTTGTTTTTTATAATAATGTGTCCTTTTAAGGGGAGGGATAACCTTTGATGAAGATTTAGGGAAGATATTAAAAGTTTGACAGCTCATACTAATTGGGAGCAGGTAACTACGTCACAGGGAGTTGGGGTTTTATGTTCTGTTTCCAAATCAGCCAGCTACAAAAAAAAGATACTGCAAACTACACTGAAGCAGCCTTCAGGTTCACAAATGTTCTCCCAGTAGTATCACAGCTAGTTCTTTAACCCATAAACATAGAGGAATTATTCTGTGTCCTGTTTTGGCCCACTGCGTGTATTAATTCTAACCCTGTAGTCCGTTTCCTCTCCTGCCCCCTGCAGCTAGGAGATTGCACGAGGTACACCAGAACTATCTCCCGCCAGTCAGTTCACTGTTAGCATGCTTCTGCTTGTTAGTTTTAAAGAGACATAGGAATCCAAGGCTTGTGAGGGAAGAAGACAATAGGCAAATTTTAAATTTGCTGAGGGGACCTAAATGCAACATTGATCACAAAGTTCTTTTAAAGCACTGGGTGCTGTGTAGCGTGTCTTTTGACAGTAATCACTGTTCCTGATGCAAAGTTCAAAGTGTTTCTTTAACCATCTACCTCTATCATCCAAGGGACTAAAAAATCTATTTCTAAGTTTCTGTAGTAGAAAGGCTGGCTTCTTTCAAAAGAGGGATCTGTGTGTAATTCTGTGACTGTATTAAAGGAACTAGCATCTGAGCACAAGTTTAGAGAAATCTAGGTTGTTAAAGTCTGTCTCTTACTTTTGCAGATATAATTTTGCAGGGTCCTGTGTCATAAAATCTCTTATTTTGTGTATTTCTATTAATAACTGGGTCACCTTTATGGTAGTCACTGTGCTGGCGTCTCTTAACAATATTATGAGCTAATAGTAGTAAAACAAATGCTTGTGTCTGTGTGCATGATTTAGAGTGGTAACATTTCAGAGTTTCAACACGTGGTACTGAAATCAAGCCAAAAATATTTCCCCTAACCTAATTCCTGCAATATATGAGAGCTCACGTGGCCATTGCATAATTCCAACACTACTTATTGCTCAGGGATAGCATAGTTTATCTCCTGATCACATGCCTCCAGCTGAGTACTATAGCAAACAGTGATACAAGCGTTAACTTGTAGTTAAGGCTTCACATTAATTAGGAGCTGATCTTCTGAAACATCAGATGTCAAATGCATTTGTTTTGAAAGTACTAGCCAGTTGCCACTAAAATGGTAAAACAACTTCTGTTGGAGCTGAGAGTATGAACATGATGAGTGTGACTTTAGACATGTCACAACTAGGCTGGAAGCTCAACAGATATTCTGTGGCAATTGCTGGGCACCTCCTGCATGTTGAACCACTAACTTTTTTTTTTTTTCTCCCCCAGGTATGCTTGGGGCAATCCCTGAGGTTTGCCTGACGAATCAGTAGTTTTATAGTGTAATCCATCAGTCCTCTGTTCTCTAAAACATTTTCTTCTCGTCAGAATTTAAGTTACACACTTCATCCATATGAAACTGCATGCAGTACTTCATGGGCATGGAGTCTGCAGTTGGATTTCAGTTGTAGTTGTGCTTTCACAGAAGGATTGTCAGTCCTTCTCAGCAGGCCATTTCCTGATGCGCCTGATCCTGCAGTTGTCTCACTGGCTGACTGCCAGGCCACGGTGCTGCCGCCTCTTGCACAGAAGGGAAGGGGCCAGAGAAGTCAGGCGGGAATGGTGGGTGCCCAAGGAACACAGGCTAGATTCATCAGTAGTTTCAGCACCTTTAGTGCCTCCAGTCTGTTAGAGAAAAGCACATTCCTTTAACCTGCTGAATGGAAGGAACATAAATGAAACTAAAACACAAAATTGTTATTCCAGTGGGTGTTAAGGCACCAGTTCAAGTCAGTTCAAAGTAGGCCGCAGCTGGAAGCATTTACTTCATTACCCGGTTGATATGGATTCAGATTTAAATTACTGAAAAAAAAAAAAGACTGTGATTAATAGCAGTGGTAGGTAGGCTTATCAGAGATAACTGTGCAAACACACCTTCACAACTGGTGTTTTGTTTGTGTGCGCGCGTGTGTATATGTAGCTACTGGAAGACACCTTAAGTGAACTTTTTGTTCTGCTTTCACAGAAAATTTGTAACTGATATACTAAAACAAAGGAAAAAAACAAAAACAAGGCAACAAACCAATGGCTTTTTATTCAATTTTGTTGTCTAGTTAAGTAAGTTTGAAAAAAGATATTGTTGTATAAAGAGTGCAGAATATTACACAGACTTGAATTGTGATATGGATCCAAATCTGCTTACTTTAAATAATTTTTTCTTGAAGTGTGTGCATACCCTAGTGCTCTTGGAACAGATTCTTGCTTGACCAAAGTACTCTTGTTTAATTTTGTGGCATGCTTTATATCTATTCAGCATAAGATTTTGTTAGGTGTAAAACTGATGTGACATTGATAATAATTCTTGTTCATTGGGGTTCACGAGAGCTGCCATTTTGATTTGTTTACATGCAAATAAGAGACTCCGTTCTTACAGATTATTTCACCTGCTCCTCTAGTGCTTAGGAAAGGCTCCTGTAAACAGAGTTAAAACTTCTCAGCAGTTATGTAGAAATGGAACTATCAGTAAACTAGAGCAAAAAAGGACACACAGATCATTGTCTTAATAATGGAGAGAAGCTGTGCAGTACCATTTTTCTATTATAGGTTGAAATGTGGGATCCAAATTCAAGACTTCTGCATTGAATTGTTCATTTCAGGCATGCAGGGGAGAAAGTGGCACTTGCCATCCTCATGTGGAGCTGGTACAAGAAAGAATACCCATAAACTCAAAACTTTGCAACTTACCTCCTCAGATTCTCTTAACACCAATGATTCCCCATGGTCCATGTTCATAGCTTCAGCAGAAATTGTGGCTTTAATAACGTAATTTGACTTCCGTTATGTTTAATCACTCAAGTGTAAATATAGGGTCCTACAGATGATCCTAAATTCAGTCCCCCATAAAAAATGGAGATCACACATTTTTCAGGATGAGAAGAGCTCTTTTTTTCAGAAGCAAGATATGGCCTGGAGCAGCTAGAATCCTGTGCCATGGACTCTGGAGTTGAAGTCAGGTATTGGCATTTCCTTTCACTCATTGTAATTCAAAAGCCCAAGGTAAAAGGATTACAGTTTACCCTCTATTTGTGTTTGTCAATAAGCTAACTTTGAAACTGGGTAGAACTGTGGGATATGGAGGAATGTGAAACAAAACACTTGACAACTTATTTCTCATTTCTAAGGATGTACAGAACTTATGGGGAGAAGGAAGAGGGGCAGGTTTACTGTGACATGCTGGGAGATGATATACCAGAGATTACAACGCTGAAACATAATTTACAGATTGCAAGCTTTGAACAAAGTTATTCTCAGAGGACTGGTGTAGGGCCCACAATGGCAGTCCTCTCACAGAACCCCAAACCTTCTGTGTAACTTATTTTTCTGTTCATGGGGGAGGGAAGAGGGAAGTCCACTTAGAACTGAATTCATACAAGGAAACTTGAAATTGTACATGTTCTCTTAGTATATAGTTTTCTTACATGCGTACTTTAAAAATATTGTTTGTCAGTGAGAAGGTTCTATCTGGTGACAAATGTTTATATTTCTCATGACTGCCTTGTAAAGATTCAAAAAAGTACAATAATGAATTTCTTGATATGCAATAAGGAGTAAGATTTCTATAACTGTTACAGATTTTGATGTGAGCTGGTTTTTAAAATCTTATAACAGATTAGGTCACTTAAATAAAACTTTCCTTGCCTTTAAGCAAACAGTGTCACTGATTTTTCTTACCGGTGATGTGGGACTTATGAGATCATTGTACGTGTCGTAGTAACTAGTGGAAGCAGTATAAATAGGGGCTGTTTAATGCATCTGATTACATGAAAAAATATTTTGGTTGGAGGTTGACTTCACAAAACTCCAATCCTTTTTTTGAAAAGTCATATAAAAGAATCTCAGTAATGAGACACTATCTTTGTTAAAGCTTTACAGAAGTAGTTTCAGTACATTAAAAGAATAACTTCAAGCTCCACTGTGTATAACTAAATGACAGTACAAAAGCAATGTTTAACTCAACTGGCAAGATGCTATTTAAAGCAGCAGCAAGTTGCATAAAGTTGCTCTGATATGTCTGGAACTGAAGTACTTAAGACACGATTACTATCCTTAAGATCATGAATTAAAGTCCTGATGTGGCTTCTCTCTTGTGGCTTGAGTGATTTCACAGAAACCTGTTGCCTTGGAATCACAGTTGTGGTCAGAATTCAAACAAGCCACTACTGTTTCATTAACTCCTGTTAAACGTGATGTTTAACTTTTGCGTTGTTTGTATACAGAAAAAAAACTCTCAGGCTTTCAAAATAAAGGACCAGTACTTTTAGTGTCCAAAGCACTCGTACTAAAATATGGCAATTGAATACCAGTCTAAATAGTACTAGTACTATTAGTACTAGATCACTCTTTGTAAGTCTGTGGCACTTGCTCTGGCCGTTGCTGCTGGCCAGTTCAGCATGTTTGAAGGTACTTCCTGCCTTACGAAAGTCACACTCCTCTCAGCAGCGATAATACGCTGGGGTACAATTTTGATTCTCCTGTTTACGTGGAAAGAGAAAGCATGTGAAGTCCTGAGCTGCTCTGTCAAAGAAAGATTATAAAATGTAATGGCTTGTTCAATGTATAGAGTGTATCCTTTCAAGTGCTACAGAGAGTTCTCCTTCATCTATGTTCATAAACTAACAATAGTTACAGCCATTTCTGTTTAGGTACCAAGTGCTTGATGGAGTTTCTGTGCTTGCCTTCTGATAACGTGAGAACATTTGAGATCAACGTGCAGACAGTCAGTTTTGTGCCATTAGACAGCAGTAGTTTGATGCTGTGTGTTGCCTGCAGAACAACAAAACTGCCATTAGCAGAATGAAGTTAATATGGTTAATTAACTGGTTGTCATGCAGATTGCTGGAGAACTGTTAGATGAGTGCAAGGAAAAGGTCTGGGGCTTGTACACTTTGACTGTATAACAGTTGTAAACACTAGCAAGAAAATATTTTGTTACCTTCAGTGAGCATAAATGGCAAGCCACAAATCAAGTACTGCAATACTTCAATTAGCAACAGGAGTGGTTTTTTTTCTGATATGAAAAACATTAGAACAATACATGGAGCTTGCAGCTGTAAGCAGTTTAAGATCAAGATTTGTTTTATCATGGAAAAGATTAAAAGGGAGCTGGAACACTAAAACCCATGGCAGCTGGATACCAGAAGAAAAAGTCATATGCAAGTCTACAGAGGCACCTCCAAAAAAGTTTATTACATAGTTTTTCCAGTGGGCAGCCTGCAAACCAGCCAGTGACAGCACACTGTATGCATCTAGTCCTGCAGAACTGAAAATTGCTTAGAAGCAGTATGCATCACTGTTCAAGGCTTCAGTCAAGCATTTGAAACTGCTTTCCTTTTTCCTGAAGTGTTACAGCAATCAACATCTTTGTTGCTAAAATAGGACATAGTATTCAAGATATAACTTTAAAAAAAGGAACATTTCCATCATAAAAGGGTGCCTCAGACTAAGAAAGCCCCCCTTCCACGGCAAAAAAAATTCACACACCAGCCACTGTCTCCTGCCTGAGTTGCTAGCTGAAGGCTCACACCTGAGTTTCAGCTATGATTGTGGATTCGTAAGTCCTGAGAAATGGACAGGGCTGTTACTGGCAGAAGACAATGGAGCCAAGGGCTATAATGCCTGGTATGTCTATGAGAGATGACAATTAAAAAAAAAAAAATTTGCTAAGTTTTCACTAGTTATCGAGCTAGGATATCACTAGAAAATGACTTCTAAAAAGCAGTTGGAATGCAAATGGATATAATTCATTCTCAATTCAAATTGCTAAATTTTAATACTTCATTGCAGATAACTGTAAAAAAAAAAAAATTTGCTAAGTTTTCACTAGTTATCGAGCTAGGATATCACTAGAAAATGACTTCTAAAAAGCAGTTGGAATGCAAATGGATATAATTCATTCTCAATTCAAATTGCTAAATTTTAATACTTCATTGCAGATAACTGTTAAAGCTGGGTGGTCTCAGCCATCATTAGACCACATATTAGGAAAAACTATTGATATGCAATACGTCTGATCTCCCAAACTGTCTCCGTCTCTCACAAATATCCTTATTTCAATGTCTCATTGCTTTCTGACACAAATCTTTTTAGTGAGTTCTCTTACTAGCTCACATCTTATCCTGCTTCCTTTTGATAAACTGCTAACTTCTGTTGATTAATTTATGCTAGAAAGTATTAGTCAGGTGAAAGACCCAGAAGGGAGTAGCTATCGTCCCAGAGTTACTTGTATCTTTTGTCAAAGTGCTATTGCACAACACCGCGTGATGCTCCAGTTCATCTGGGACCTACGGCTGAGACTGCAGGC
>NW_008623451.1:0-8009 GCF_000691845.1 Merops nubicus | reverse complement strand
GTCTCACAGGCTAGGGCAGGGCCGGAGGGGTATCTGTTTTGTCAGCCACTGTCAGTAACCTTGTCCAAAATAGGTGCAGCCCTGTAGACACTAGTGGTGTCACATCCCTTTGCAGTAGCCCATGTGCCTGGTAGCTCTTGCCAATCCTTCCCTCGTGTGCCAGACCCTCGAGGGAGGGTCAGGTCGGCTGTGAGATGGAGCTGTGAGGGAATCCGGTTCTGTCACCTCCCCCGTCCCCTCAAGCATACTGAGACAAAGGTAGAACTGGGTGTTTACATGGGAAATCTCACGGCCCTGATGTATGCAGGCAGGCAGGCAGGCAGGCTTTGTGGGAGATGGACAGAATGACTTTGTGCGCACTGAACTCCGGAGGATGCTTTTAGCTTAATGGAGCACAGCACCTTCCTCCCGCAGAAATCAACTAATTGCTGATCCTGAGTCACCGGTGGCCTTAACTCATCAAACATCATTAGCTCCCCAGCGTCTGCCCCGTGGAAGGGCACTCGCATCACTTCTGAGCACCCAGCTTGTGCTCCGGCATTCTGGCAGGAGCGGGGTAAATGCGCCGAGCACTCGGCGTGAGGGCGCGACACGCTCATTAGCCACGGCCCTAAGAGCGCTTTTCACCCAGCTCCATCCCAAAGCTCCTCGCAAGCCACCTATGTTTTCCCAACACCCTCATTCCCCCAAGAGGAAGCAGTGAGGCGAGGCCGGTCGTGGCACTCGTCGGCGGCGAGGCAGGAAGCGACGCTCGGCAGATGTCACTCGAGGGGACTCGGGGCCGGAGCGGTCCCGGCGCTGGTCGGTGGCACTTCCCTTCCACTCAGGCCGCTCGCGCTGGCTTCCTGCATCAGTGGCTGGGTTGGAAAATGTTTGCCTTAGCCTGAACTCTGTCTCGCTCGGGTGCCCCATCTCCAGGCTTTTTAATGCATGATTATCGATTTAATAATATTTCTATGACTGCATTGTGCCTTCGGGGCGTTGATGTGCCGGTCAAGTTCTCTTCGGCTGTGGTTCAGAGCAGGGAGATGTGGCAGAGGTGGTGGCTTGGCTCCCCTAAAACCTGCCTGCATCTGCAACAACCCCGCGCGATTGGACTCTGCTTTTCGTGCACAGAAGTCGAGTTTTCGGGCCCCGTGCTGCTGCACCGCTTTCGTACGGGCTCTAAGGGAAGGCTGAGTCGCCAGCTCTGCTGCTCTCCTCGTGCCTTTGGTTTACATTCTGCTTTGAGACCTCAAAGGAGGAATCTCAGGCTGCAGGATGCTGCTAATCGAGTTTGAAGTTCCTGCTCTGCCTGTATTGACACAGGCAAGATGATAGATTTATTTTTCCTTTGACAAGTGCATTTCAGATGTACGTGTCTGCCCATGGGTGTGTTGCTGGCGCTGTCCTTGAAACACTGTGCTTTTATAAGCCTGGTTTTGTTTTTACTTTTCAAAGAGATCCTTGGCAAAAGGGGAAGGTGCTACATTTTCTTTCTAACTTCCATCTAGAGTGGTGAGGGAAGACTCTTCTCCATGCCTGATCCACTTTTACGTTGACAGCAGTATCTGCTCGGTTTCACTCCAGAGGGTTGCATTTATGTGAGATTGTGGGGTGTTTTATGTAGGACCTCTTGTTTTATGTAGAACCTCTGAGAAATATCGGGGTTATGAGTTTGTCTTTCATTGGGGGACATCCAAATGATTGAACAATGACTGCTTCAAAGCTGAGATGAATTGTGCCTTTCTGCCTCAGAACTGGGGACAGGGGTTTGTGTAGTCTCTGGGTGGTTTGGCTGTGATCTCGGATGAGACCTATGGATGCTACTGTAGTATTTAGAATAGAAGGTAATCAAGCAAGTGAACGGTTCCAGGAATGGAGCATCGACCACCTCTCTGGGCAACCTGGGCCAGTGTCTCACCACCCTCAGTGTAAAAAATTTCTTCCTTCTATGTAGTCTGAATCAAGCGTCTTTTAGTTTAAAGCCATCGCCCCTTATCCTGTCACAACAGACCCTATTGAAAAGTCTGTCCCCATAGTTTCCCCTCCTGTCTTTCATGCCTGGAAGGGTCTCCTTGTACACAACCACAAAGCACAGAGCTGTCTTTAATCCTTCTCCTGGCTCCTCCTTAAATGACCCATGAAAAAAAAAAAAATTTAAAACCAAAAAAGCCCAATCCCTAAACAAACGCCTTGGCTTCAGTGGTGCGACCGACGAGCCGAGACCGGCGCATGTTCTGCCGGTCTGCACTGACTCACTGTCTCCTGGTGCTCTCCCCCTGGACGTGCCTGTCTGTCGTCTCCCGAGTTAGACGCGGCTTCAGAGCCGAGTTTTGTGTCTGTCCACCACCCGGCGCAGTGGGGCTCGGGGGTGGGCTCTGTGGCAGAGGAGCAGTGTGAAAAATAGCTGCTGTTGTTGTAGGGCAGCTCTCGGCTTCCCATCCTTACCTCAGCGGGTTTGCAGCTCCGTGTCTGGGCTGTGAAGCCGGAGCATTTTCTGCCTGCCTGAGAAGTATGGCTGCAATTCTGACAGAAACAAAAGCTGCCCGTCTTGCACTGCTTCTACAATCCTTTAGTCCTTTTTTATTTCATGTAACTGAGGGGAGAGTTTGGCTTTGTGCATCAGTGGTCTTTTTTGTGTCAAGCAGGTGTTTAATCAAGGTTGTTGGAAGACCTGCTCCTCTCCCATGGGATGAGCAGAAGAGGTTAAGGGGGGTGTAAGGGGCTGACGTACTGATCACAGCCCTGTTCCTCGGGGTAGCTCCCTGATGAAGGGCTTCTTTTGGCCCTGGAGTAGATTCTTCATATCCCCCTTGAAGATGCATAGCAAGGCATGTCCTTGTTAAATGAGGATGGAGGATGTGGACTGATGTAGGACCACCTGGTAGTAGGACCATAATACTTCTGTAGGAGCAGAAATGGTGGAGTTTGGCATGGTGCTAATTAAGGTGAAATTTTATAGCAGGGAAGAGACAGGACATCCCTTTAATTCTGCAGCAAAAATACAAAAAAATGAGTGTTAAGAAAAGGGATCGCCTTTCTTTTTTCTCTGACTGGGTTCCTCTCATGTTCAGCTGCAGCATGCCTGATTTGGGATGCTCCTCTCTACCAAAAAGAGGAGGTGGTTGCAGGGACTCCAGAGAAAAGCACAAATAAATGAGCAGAAACTTCAAAAACATGTCAAGACTGAAGGAAATGAGGTTGTTTAGTCTAGGGATGAGAGGGCTGAGAGGAGAAATAAGTCCTTGAGTATGTGACTGGTACCTGCAGAGGGGAAGGGAATCAATTGTCCTCCGTGGTGGGAGGCCAAGAATTGCTGAGCTTGAAGTGCAGTAAGGGAAACAAGTGTTAGGAAAAAACTTCCTAACCTCTGATTTCCAGAGGAGTGGAGCAGTGGAACAGACGGTTTGGGATGGGCTCAGAGTCTCCACTGGTGGAAGTTTCGAAGAGCAGGTCAGCCAAACTGCGCTTCAGGAGAGCTGAGGCAAACTGCTTCCTCTGTGAGGCCATGGAATAAATTTGATGAACTCTCCAAAGTCCCTTCCAGCACTGGTTTAGGTGAATTTGTGGGGTTTGAGCCTGAGCTCAAAGCTTTGCTAAAGCAAAGAGGCTTTAGGGCACAAATCACGTCACGTAGATCTGCTGGTGGGACTCAGCAGATGAGGAAGTCCTCTGACCCGGTTCTTTGTAGAAAGTTTTGACAGCACTGAACTCTGTGACTCTGCACCTTACTCCAGCTGTCAAGCTTTGCTTTGCAGCACCCTGCTCCTCCCGTGTAATCGCCAGGCTTGATTCAAAAGACCATCAGACATTTTCGCTGTTGTCATCTGCCCCATGATTCAGAGGAGGGACGAGCCATTACTCCACCAGAGAAGGTTTGACAGGTCAGGGGGTGCATTTTGCTTGCACGGGCAGTGCCCACGAGCACTCCTGCGGCACCACCTCTCTTGTGCAATGCTGCACAAAGGTCACACGCTCCGTAACTTGTTCCTCTGCTCCATCGTTGCTGATGAGTCAGAACACACAACCTCTTCCCTGCAACCTTCTCACAGGGTCACTCTGTTTGAGAGTGGGGCTGCGTTCCTCTGCCCACTGTAACATTTTCTGGCAACAGTCAGCTGGTGTTATGTTGTCACTGGGATACTCTTGATCTAATAACTTGCAGCTACTCAAAGAATGGTTATGAACAAGTGCGTGAGATTTTTCTTGCTTGTAGCAGGTGACAAAGCAAGGGGCAACAACCACAGACCAGCTTTGGAGCTTTAGGTTGGGTCTCAGTGAAGCTCCTCCAGCAAGAGGGTTGTGGTGTGGAGGAATAGGTTACAGAGGCTGCAGGGTCTCAGCCTTTGGAGGTTTTCAAGATTTGGCTAGAGGAAATCCCAGCTAACTCGATGTAGTCACACCTCAAATGAAAGGTTGGACTAGAGACCTCCTAAGGTGCCTTCAAGCCAACATTTCTGCCTCTGTGGCACAGCACAATGCACAGCCATCAATCTAGGAAGCAACGTAGCTGCTTTAGCCCATTCAGGTGGATAGTCCTTGTTTCCCTGTCTTTTTCATGAGCAACCTGGGGGAAGTGCTACACAAGGGCAGCACTTCAGCTGCTGGAACCCAGACTGGTTTGGTCAGGGCTATCCCACATGTCCTCCCAAGTTACTGAGGTGGGTGTGCCTGTAGAGCCGAGGGGTCCGTGTGTTGCGTGGGGGGTGAAACTGGTGCGTTCTCCTGGTGCTTTGGCTTTGCTGAGACAGCTTGAGTGAATCTTAAGCTGTCTGTCGTGACTTCAGAGCTGGCTGATGGCCCTGGCAAAGCCAGGGTAGATGTAGAAGATGGATGGCGGCAAAGCACAGGTTGAACCTAAGACAAACAATATTTAAGGAAAGTGTAACAGGAAGCTGGCTGCGTTTCCTTTGGAAGAGAGCAGAAGTGATACTGAAACCCTTTTTTTCCTCTTTTTTTTTAGTGAGTGTCAGATGCAAGAGATGATGTAATAGTGTTTACCAAACCAAAGCACTTAATTTATAGCAGTGACTCAAAGACAGAGCAAATATTATTTATTTGGATTATAGTAGCATCTGAGGACTGGGGCTCGATGCGTTGGGTGTTTGCTAAGACCACATCTGCCCTGAAGGGTCTAGTCAGATGGGGAAACTGAGGCATGGAGCAAGTCGGTGGTTTGGCTGCACTTGTGTTCAGGGTCATTCCCACAGCTGAGAACTCAACTTGACTTTGTTGCTCCTACCTGAGTCAGGGGTTTCCTAGCTGCCCGCCGGCTGCTGGGGCTCTGTGATGCCATGGAAAGGCATTTCAGCTGGTCCACAGGAGAACATGGTACTTCTAGCAGGGATTTAGGTGGTAAGAGTGCCAAGGTCATCTGGAGGCTCTCCAAGATGGGTTGATGCAAACGATTTGGAAATTACTGCTTTTGATATAAACTGCCCTTCCTTTCAGTACTCATTTCAAGCCTTTAGTCTCACTTCCCTATCGCAATCCTAGAATCCCTATGGTTGGAAAGGACCTCCAGGATCATCAAGTCCAACCTTCCTCCCAACATTTCCCCAACCACTAGACCACAGCCTCAAGTGCTGCAGTGCTGAAGTGGATCTTACAACACCTAACAGTGGTGATGAAGTATATTTATTCCTATCTGAGGAGGTGGGAGAAATGAGGAAGAAAGACCTTGATTTACTCCAGGGTGTGTGGAGAGCAGCAACAGAGGTGAAGGAGGTTTCTCAACTGCTGTCGCTGCCGCCACCGAGGGTGGATTTGCTCCTCCTTAGGCTTTTCCAGTCTGAATCTGCAGAAATTGGATCAGCACCTGAACACCTTGTTTCCAAGTGCCAAGTTGATGTCAAAGACACGAACCTGTTGCAGCAGTGCCAGAGGAGGCCACAAAACTTACCTGAGGGCTGGAATCCCTCTGTTGGGAGGCCAGGCTGAGATGGTTGGGCTTGTTCAGCCTGCAGAAGAGAAGCCTCCAGGGAGACCTTCTGGTGGCCTCTCAGGACTTAAGGGGGCCTAGAAGAAAGCTGGGGACAGTCCTTTTAGCAGGGCCTGTGCAACAGGATAAAGAGGGATGGTTTTAGACTGAAAGACGGAGATTTAGACTAGATAGAAGGAAGAAAATCTTTTACACCGAGGGTGGTGAGACAGAGGCCAAGGTTGCCCAGAGAGGTTGTAGAAGCTCCATCCCTGGAACCATTCCAGGTGAGGTTGGCCAGGGCTCTGAGCAACCTGCTCTAGTTGCAGATGTCCCTGCTCAGTGCAGGGGGTTGGACTGGATGACCTTGAAAGGTCCCTTCCAACCCAAACAATTCTCTGTTTCTATGATTCTATGCTTCAAGTGAAACCAGCTTTGTGGTTATCACAAATTAAAGCACCAGCAAATTAGCAGCGAACACATGAGGCTCTGTAGATGCAGTCGGCATGGAGCATCCCTTCTCCTGCTCATTCATGACTAGCAACAGAAAAGGCAAATATTCTGCATGGGGAATCAGGAAGAACAGACCTGAGACCTGGGGAAGGGATCCAGGCCATGTGCATGCCTCCAGGCAAACACACTCACACCAAAACACTCCAACCGCCTGGGTTTCAAACCTACAAGGATGAATTCCTCAAGGTCAGCAGGCAAACCTGCACGCTGCAGTCATCCCTGTGCCATCAATCACGTCTAGCCACACAGCTGCTTAAAGATGTCCTGTGTTGAAGTCAAAAAACAAAACTAAAGAAATAAAAAGGAGCCTCCTTTAAAAAAAAAAAAAACCAAAAAAAAAAAACCAAAAAAACCAACCCACACTTTAAGTCATCTTTAGCCTGCAAGCTGTGCCTTTAAAGAATGGGAGGATAATACTTGTGCTGGGAGCGTGTTTCTTGCCTGTTTCTCCAATGAATCTGGAATAATCTGATGCCAGCAGCTGGGGCCGGGGGGAGGGATTTCATCTCTGGATTTGTTTTTTCATATTCAGTTCCTGTTTTTTTTCTGAGCTCTTGCGTAGTTTTCCTGGAGAAGGTTAGGATCTGGGAGCAGGTTAGGATGTGGGAAATCTTGCTTCAGTCTGGTTGTCTTCATTACACTACCTAGAAAGGAACTTCTCTGTCCAAACAGGAATATTCTCAACCCAAAATGATGTCTGTTCAGGATAGGAGGCTCACTCTTGGGCCAGAAATGGGATGGTTTTATTTATAGTTTGAATCTGGCTTTGATACAGGATGAGTTGAGAACAACTCCTAGACATGTCTGTATTAAGCATTCACATTGCTTCTTCCTCTCTATGATTTGGAAAGCTTTTCCATCTCTGCCTACTCTGGACTCTTCCTTATGTGGCCTCTGAATTTTTAAATCTTGTATGTTCAGACTCTCTTTTTCCTGTAATCTTTTGACAGAAATGTCTTCTAGGTTTTATTGGTTTATTAATAAATAAATAATTTATTATTATTTATTTCTTGGCTTCCCAACCTTTTGGACACATCCAAAATACTTCCATTGTGTCTCCTGGATCTAAGATGCTGTCCTAACAGCATCCCAGTACTTGTTATGCATTTTATTCCACTTAAACCTGTTATTTTCCAAAGATATTTGCTTTGGAAGGCATTTAGACATCTCTTTGGTGGAGTTCCAGCTCCTGCATCCATATGGTAAGATGGAAGTAACATTCTGAGTGGAAGATTTGTGGTGTTTTGAATTTTGTAGATTTTCAGTGATTAAGGTTTGCTGATGATCACAGCTGCTGCCTCGCCTGTTCAGGTTCCTCGCTGACCTTCTGAACGTCCCCATGGACTTCCACGTGGCTGCCAAAGGATGCTGAACAAACTCCTTGACCCCTTCATGTAATACCCCAACAGGGATTACGTCTGGTGTCCAAAACTGATTCATAAACCTTCGTTTGCCTCCTCTTTTTCTAGTAACACTGAGGTGTCTTCTAAATTTTCAGCTTCAAAGAGCTGTGTCACATGCACATGGTAGGTCTGGCACTGTGTGCTGCTGTTGAACGGGGTAATACTTATGTTTATCTGCATTTTTTAGTCTC
>NW_008623450.1:0-30999 GCF_000691845.1 Merops nubicus | reverse complement strand
ATAATAATAAAATAAAATATATACAAATAAAACTGATATCAACCCAAATCCCCCTGATGACAGTTTTGCCACCATCACCACTGATGCTGTGGAGCAGGTACTGGTGAAGTCCCAGACTGGATTCCACATACAGGAGCTGGATTCTGGAACTGGATTGAGATCAAAGGCAGAGTGGACAAAGTTCTCCTCAGACAATGGCCATTGAAGAAGAGAGCTCAACCCTCATGATCCCTCAGCTTCCTAGTGAATATGATGGATATGGGATGGAGTACCTTGTTGGTCAGTTTAGGGTCACCTCTCCTGTCCCACTCCTCCCTGCAGGTGTGGCCTTTGACTTTCTGCACACCCAGTGTGGTACACAAGATTTAGCAGTGACCTTGGTCTCCATATCAGCAAGTACAAGCAAGAACCTTTATGCGCACCAACCCTTGACAATAACTCTAAACATCAAGCACTATCACTGCTAGAGGCAACTGCTGTCTGCAAAAATATGCTGCTAACTTTGGAAGATGTAGTTAGTTAGAAGAGACTTCGCTGAAAATTAAAATCCCTGAACAGAATTAGTTCTGTTCTAACTCAAACCAGTACAGAGGGCAAAAACTCCTTTCTGGAAAATATGTTCTAGTCTTAGATGGGTTGATTATTTGTATTTCTACCTGAGAAACTTTGTGAAACCCCTTTGGTCACTGAAGGGAATTCTGTTTTCTCACAGGGGGTATGGGTTTGGGTGCTGCTTGTACTCAGGTGGCTGAGTTACGTTCATCATCTCTCAGGGTTGAAAGACCACCTCTCTCAGCAATTCAGCCTTTTCTGAAGCCAGCCTTTCCAGGAGAAGGAAGAAAAGCCATTGCCTCCCAGTAGAGACTGGACATCTGGCAGAGCCCAGCCTGGGTAACTCTGAAATGTCCATTCTGTAAAACTGGGAATGCTACCAGGGCTTACAAGCCTGTGGCATAGATTTTTCCTTTGCTGATGAATTCTTGATGCAAAGCTCACAAGGCTCCATCATCAGTGTTATGATACTTACTTGCTAAGGCAGCTGTTTGAAATTCTTTGATGCCTTTGTTTTGCAATGAGCTCTACAAAGGCAAGAGCTCTTCTACCCAAACAGAAAACACATTCAGCTCTTAGGCCAACAGAGATGAAGCTCACAGTGGGACTGCAGTCCCACTTTGTGCAGCTGCCAACCACACTGTAATGGCAGCACTGCCCAGTTCTGTGCTGAGCTCTGTAAAGGCCAGCACCTTTACAGAAGTAGCCCAGAAGAGGACAGGACAGCCACAGTAACCACCATCGAAGTGTATCTGTCTGTCAAACTCCTTTGCATTCTTTGATCAGTGTTTGGGGTTTTCTTTAAAGAAAGCACAAGGCCAACAGTGGACATGGTTTAGGATGGTGTCACTGTATTATCATGTTTAAGAGATCATGCAAGATATAGAAGGAAAGACCTGTAAACATGCAGAGAGCAGTGTTAGAATTTCTGTCATGCTCAACAGTGAAATTTCTTGATAAAAAAACAGGTCACCTTAGTTTGAATCAATAGATTTCCTATACTTTTAAGCGTGCTAAGAAGAGCATTGACTTTTGTGGGACACTTTGAAACCTTAATATTAATGATGTGTTAAAATCCCTGGGAGGAGGGAGGCTATGTATGTGATAACCTCACGTTTGCTATACTGACACTGCTTTAATGTTGAAAGAAAACAGGGGATGCTACCTAGCCACTGTATGTCCCTGAGGGAGAAGGAGTTACAAGTGAAAAATAATCCATTGTACATTTATTGTGTGACACCATCACAAGAGCATCTTTAACACCAGAATAAACACCCAATGCTGCAGCTGAAGTGAACATACATCCTGAAAGTGTGTATATAATTATCAGTTCGTGGTTTAATTGTTATCCTGGACCAAGGTCTCAAATCATTTCAGAGAACACACAAGTGGCAGTCAAGGTAAATGCAGGATAAAAAGCTTGTGTGCTGTGATTTGCTCACATAAAATTTAAAATCAGTGTTAAATGTGTGTTCAGTGACTAATGTGTGGATCTTCCCTTAAAATACTCTTCACAGAATTGGTAAGTGTTTCTGACTGACCCTGCTGGGGCTGGAAACACCCTTGTGCCCTCTGAAAGTTGTTCATCTCAGTATTGTACATTTTAGCATCGACCCACAGACCCTGGTTGAGCCACCATGCTAACTGAGGGCTTTCTAGCAAGAAAGGGCTTGTACAGAGTCCCAGTCTTGTTTCCCAGGAGCAAGAAAAAGGCTTTAAGGAGTGCTTTTACCCTCTTGCTGCACGCAGCTGGAGCTGTGCCAATCTGCTCACCATTGCTTTGAAAAGCAGAGAGCAGGGGGCGGCCATCAATCTCAGAAGAGCAGAGCCATGCAGCCACCCTCAGCTGCTGCTGCCAGCTCTGCAACAAATTTTGCTAAATTTCTCTTGAACTCTTCTTTTTGTCTCCTTTCCTCCTCTTTTTTTAAAAAAAATAATCACAGTCCTCAGAATCTTACTGGTGGCAACAAGATGGGGGTAAGTGGAAGAAATGTTTTACATAGAGAGATTGTTTTCTATTTATTGTTTGTGCATCCAAATACCTTTAACACACATACAGTGCACGTACAGTTCTTGCTGTAGCTGCAACATAGCTCACTTCTCATGAAAGTGTATAGGCTCTTCCAATCTTTAAAGACAGTCCCAACAACAACTTTAAGTATGCCAGAAACATCACACATGCTTGAAGCAGGAGAGAGAGTCACAACAAATTTCTTCATCCAAAATGTTGTCTGGCTTTTATTTTTTAGTTTACAAATGAAAGGAAATGCTTATCATTTGGGTGTCATCTGAACTAGTGTACTATAGGGCAAACCAGTCCTGTATGAGCACTGTAAACAGGCATTGATGCACTTGAAGAAGTCTAAATGCTGGTGGTAGATGAATATTCAGTTAAATCATTTTCTTTTCTGTGAATTTACTTGGAAAAAAAGAAAAGGGAAGCCATAATCACAGAATCCTAGAATCCTAGAATAGTTTGGGTTGGAAGGGACCTTAAAGATCATCTAGTTTCAGCCCCCCCTGTGATGTTACAACCTTGTCCAAAGGGCTGTCCAACCTGGTCTTGAACATCTTCAGGGCAGAGGCATTCACAACTTCCCTGAGCAACCTGTTCCTCTCTCTCACTGTCTTCATCGTGAAAAATGTCCTAATTTCTAATCTAAATCTACCCTCTTCCAGTTTGAACGCATTGCCCCTCACCCTATCACCACAAATCCTTGTAAAAAGTCCCTCTCCAACTTTCTTGCAGGCCCCTTTCAGATACTGGAAGGCTGCAATAAGGTCTCCCTGAAGCTTTCTCTTCTCCAGGCTAAACACCACTAACTCTCTCAGCCTGTCTTCAGAGGAGAGATGTTCCAGCCCACTGATCATCTTTGTGGCCCTCCTCTGGACCCGCTCCAACCAGTCCATGTCCTTCTCGTGTTGGGGGCTCCAGAGCTGGATGCAATACCCCAGGTGGGGTCTCATGAGAGCAGAGAGGGAGAATCACCTCCCTTGACCTGTTGGACAGGCTTCCTTTGATGCAGCCCAGGATCTGGCTGGCTTTCTGTGCTGCATTCACACATTGTTGGCTTATGTTGACCTTTTCATCAACCATCACACCCAAGTCTTTCTCCTCAGGTCTGCTCTCAATCCATGCTCTGCCCAATCTGTATTTGTGCTTGGGATTGCCCTAGACCAGATGCAGGACCTTGCACTTGGCCTTGTTGAACTTCAAGAAGCTGGCATGGACCTCCCTCTCAACCCTGTGAAAATCCCTCTGGATGTGATCCCTTCCCTCCAGCGTATCAGCCACACCACACAGCTTGGCATTGTGTACATTCTGTAGCTCTCCAACAGTTGCTGTGGTGTGTCCTTTGTTTCAGCTTTTTGAGAATATATAATATAATGAGAATAAACCATTAGTGTTTCTTTACTCAAAATCTTTCTCTTATCCTACTATGGATCCACAAAGAAGTCGGAAAAGGATTCTGATTTTCACTTTTGTCCAAGAACAAGCCTGGGGTGTTATAAGACATCACCTGTCACTCAGATTGTGTGAAGTGCTGCGACTATTGCTCAAGCAAGCACTTGCAGGCAGACAGTGCGTGCCCTGTGGAGGATGTTGCCTGCAGCAGGATCTGGGCAGCTGAGCACAGCCCCATATAGGAAGTGCTTCAGCTGTAGGGAGAGAAGGGTAAATGCTGAAGAGGCTGGGGTAGCGGGGAATGCAGATGGATTGCTTTCTCTGCATGAAACTGGAGGCTGGGAAAGTGGTAGGGGTGGGAGCATATGAGCAAAGCAGTGGAGTCCTAAGAGATATATATGAGAGATCCAGGCGTGTGTGCAGCAGGTCCCAGAGCTGCACGGGTTGTTAGAGGTGGTTTGCAGGCCATGTGGGTGTTTGTCAAGTAATTCATTGCTGCTGTTTGAAGTGGGAGTTTTAAAAATGTACTTTCAGAAGTAGCAGATTTGAGGTCAATTAATGACACATCAGTCAAATTCTAGGGGAACTGCAAACTTCCCACAATGCTATCTATGCTGAGCTATTCTCCCTATAGATTAAAACAAAAAAAAAGAAAAAAAAAGAGAAAGAAAAGAAACTCTTCAACATACATATCCACAAGCCATGATTTGGCTAAATGAGAGCTCTATTTGCAGTAGAAATGCACTCTCAGCCACCCTTCTAAGTGCTGCCATCATTTAATGTAAATGGTTTCATAACAGCTTGGAACAAAAATGATTTCGAGTCAGAGATGTGTCATTCAGAACAAATCCAGAGAGAAGTCAAGAGACTACCATACGTGAATCACTTTGAGTTTAGCTGACTAGAGGATATAATTACCTCTATGTATTGTGTTTATGAATGTTTCTTTGTGTAAAAAGGTGGTTTTTCAGTTTTTAAATATTTTTGGTGGACACAGGTGGAGATAAGTTCCCACAGAGTAGAAGAAATACATTCTTGCACCCATATCTTCACAGTTTGCATCATCAATTGTATTAAGTAGCTCAGTACAATTATGCATTGTATGCCTACAGTTTTTCTTTAAAGTAAATGCCAAAGGCAAGGTAAAGGGGCATTATTAACACAGATAAATTAAAGGGAACACCTTTCTCTGAGTGGTTTCAGCCATCATGTTTTCAGCCTGTTATGTGCAGTTGTTAAACAAGGAGCACAGTTTCAAATTAGTGACTGAATGGCCTTCTCTAGCTAAGGTTTACCTTAAAAAAGACAAGAAAATAAGTCTGTCTTCTCACTGCCTCATTGCTTGGTAATCCTTCTACCTTCCTACCCTTGATGCCTAAAGGCTCTGTTTCCAGGTAGAGAAATATTTAGTGTTCCTTTCTTTTCACCAGTGATGTTATTTCGAAGGTTAGAGGAAGGGAGAAGATTTGCATAAAACAGCCCTTAAAGAAGCAATGTAGAAAAGTGTCTCGCTCCTTTCTGCCAGACACTCTTGCTATATTCAAATTTGTGATCTCACAATGTGTTTTTCTGGCAGTGCAGCACAACACTTTGAGGAGCGGGAAACACTCAGTCTGTTGCAGACAAACATTGAGACAATAAAGCATATGAGCATCTGGCTGGTTTATACAGTTGGTTTCAGGGAACTTTTTCTTTCAACAGCTTATGATCTGCAGCTATACTACTACCTAGGTATTTCCCATAGCACAGAAGAAGTGGACAATACTTGCCCTTGGATATATGCTTGATTTTGAAAACAAGAAATGTTTCTATTTTTCAGAAGGCAGGTGTGCTAACTTGGTTTGGGACTGCTCCAGAGGTTCCACAACTACAAGACAAGCTTTTTTCCCTGGGAATACAAAGATGAGATGCCATGGGGGGCATCAATCAGAGGTTTTTGTTATCCTGACAGGAGGACTCTCGGGATAGGACACCATGCCAGATACACCAAAGCTGTCTGCAAGTGTCTACAGCTGCACTGTAAAAAAGCTTTAAGTAAATCAACTCTTTCCAATAAGCTTTGCTCTTCATCCAGGGCAGTAGTTGTTGGACTCCATGCTTATTTAATCTCACAGACAGTCATTAACATTTTAAACATCTCTGTCAACCAGGAACAGCCAGAAAACCCTGATTTCCAGATTGCCTGTGGGTAGCACAGCAACAAGCATATTGGTGATTGCCATGTTTCTGGAGACATTTCTCTCGCTTTCCATCAGAGGAAACATGACCAGAAATCTCTTCTGCCAAAATGTGTCCCCACACCTGCCTTTATGCAGAGCATGTCTGGCTTCACGCAGATGGATTACTAACGAAGCAGCGCTGTGAGGCCTAGTATTGCAGGAAATGAGGGCGCAGAGAAGTGCTGGCATGCTGTGGCATCCACAGGCTCTAGTTTCCAGGTTCCCATTTCCACCAGCCAGCGTGAAGGTTATCATGCAGCTCCTGGGGCCTTCATTAGTGCCTTCTGCACTAGGCAGCAGGAGGCAGTGAGGAACTTAAAAGAGTAAATGCTGGCTTTTATGTTTTCACTACAGAAGATGTTGTTTCTTAGACTGGCACCAGCCACTTGGAGGCAAATGCAGGCCAGCACACAGATACAGCCAGCCTTTTTCCTTTTCTGTTAAAGCACCATCTGCCCTCTTTGAAAAGCCTTTCCTTAGTGCACTATGTCTACCTAGAAGGATTATGAAGACAAGCCAGCAGTTCTCTGTGAGAAAACAAAACAGAACTCTGCTAAGGCTGCTGTGAAGATCTGGTTTTACATATTCATAACAGCGAGATGGTGTAGGATTAAGGAGAAGGAAGGAAAGGAGATACAGAGGACAACAGTCTCTGCCCTACCTTCATGAAAAGATTTGGCTGGGCTGGCTCCCCTAGGTTCAGCTACCATAGCACTCTTATCCACACAGGCTCTCCTTTTCAGTCAGATGTGGTCGGGGACAAGACTGTGCAGGCATCTGCTTCCTCCTGGCCATTTTCAGGGTGCTCTCATGCTGTGCCCGGATGTCTACTCATCATGAGACAAGAAGCATGGCCATTTGGACTGTGAGGTTGACTGTAAGCCAGCATGATCCATGCCAGCTGAAGTATGCCCCTTCTCTAGTGGGGTCTGGTGCAGTGTTCCTGCTCCTTTGGAGTTGTCTCCACTTCCCTGCCAAGTAGGGAAGAGTCTATGGCAGTACACACTAAACTTTCACAGTGAACTGTGTTCACATCAAGGTCATACTCAAGATTTCTGCATTCAGTTAGCTCTCAAGAATTATGATTGTCATTTGGGCCTTTTCTGACAAATGGCATTAATTCACAGGAATATACTAATTAAATAATTTGCATTTTTGTCCTGTTAATGGAAAAAGTAGGTTGAGCCACGACTATTATAGCACAGGCAGAGATGCTTCTTGCATGCTAGTTTCATGAAATTCCTCTCATGGGAGATGGAGGTGGGCCATAGAAGGCTGCTGCAGAGTGCAGGGGTCAATCCTGCCCATGAAAGTTTCTCCAAAGTGCTGTAAGAAAACATAAAGGTTAGCCTTTTTCTTCTCACTCACATCTCCTTTGCTATCCAGTTTGTTAGGTTTGCGTTAATGTTCTTAATTAAGTTAACAAGTGAATTTTGGCAGATCATCTCTCTTTGTGGTGCACACTCTTCACTAATAAAGTGATATTATATAATGATTCTATCTTTCAAGCTTTGAGTCTAGATCAAATAACATATCGTTGAAGACATTTTTATTGCTGTTCTTAAAACACAGGAATATTATAGTAATTTTCTTCACAAATTGGAAACCAACTTTACTTACTTGCATTCCTTTGTTTCAGTTTAATTTGATAGGAAGTACATATATATCTTCCCCTCTTGTCTGGCAGTTTTCCTGCAGCCCAAATGGACCATGCTTCTGTACCAAACCAGGCAATGAAAAGAATGGAGCCTCTTGAAATGCTGGGGTCTGAACCCCGAGCCCCCGAATTAAGGTTGACATATGGGTGATTCCCACAGCCCTTCATACAGAGGGGGTGAGTTTGCCTTATAGCTTCCCCCCAGGGTGCGGCCGGCCCTGCAGGGAGAGCCAGAAGGGAAATGAGCCCCAGGGGTCCCGCACTGAGTTGACAAAGGTCAGGTGTCTGCTTGGGGATAAAAGCCGGGACCACTGGCAGGGAGTCAGGAGTGTCTGTCTGTGGAGTGCACTCCACAGAGCTGCCTGGTTCAGGGGCGACCTCCTGACTCTCCCTGGAGCTGGGCCCCAGTCTGTTTAGGCCTTTGCAAACGCGGGCCGATCGGGTGAGAGTCACTATGTGGGCACCTTTCTCTTATGTGTTCAGCCTGCTGGTCTGGCTGTTTCCCATGCCAACTGTGGGCAACCTCGGGTCTCTGTATATATCACCTGTTGTGGGCCGAGTCGTGTTGTTTGTGGGATTTTTGGGGGTGGTGTCGATTATGTACCAGCTGATTGATCTGTTTGTACCCCCAGCGGTCATTCATGGACTGTCCTTCTTGTCTACAATACAGTCTGTGTATTGGTTCATCTTCCTGCTGGTGCTATCATTCTTGTTGGGCCTGGTCATTGGCAAAACACATCTTGAAAGAGATTTTGCCTGTTGCTTAAAAGCAATGCCTATTTCTAAACAGAAATATTTTAAGGTAGATTGACTGCTCTGAATAGGTTGGAAACAGACTTTCATAACCTCAATTGTAATACCTTGATAACAACATTTGTCAGAGGAGAAATTGAATTAGTTAGGTTGAGATGTACTTGAAAATAATCCTGTAATGTACAATTCATTCTAGAAGTGTGAATCCTAAAGCTGTCCTAATGATTAAAACCTTACTTGTTGCATCATTTTTTTTTTATGTTGTATAAATAAAAACATGATATGATATGAGAGGAGGAGGACTGTGTGTAACGTCCAGAGCCACCTCAAAGGTCTTGCAAAGGACTCTTTCACAACTTCCTTTCTGTTGGTTGCATAAAATGCAATATAAATATAATATTAAACATAGGTGATATGAAGTTTCCTTGCTCAAAAGACCAGAGGCTGTAGGGTTTTCAGTTAGGAGAATAAAAAGAAAAAAGCAGTACATACAACTTTGCAAAGGATGGCAGTAGGGTCTTGTGCAGACTGTATATGGAAGATGTGGTTCAGGTTTAGTTCATCTCTAGCCCCTATGATGGGATTAGGAGAGTTTAATTTCCATTATCCATGCTGTGCTTGGTGTTTTACAAATGAAAGTTTGTTTCTGCCACCAAAGGATTTACATCTAGGTCAACACTTTACTAGCCATTAAGTGAGTTTGCATGCCTTAGAGCTGGATTTGCTGATGCTAGCTGCAGGTATAACCAGGTTGTAACAAGATGGCACTTGGAAATTTGTAAAAGGAGCAGAATTACAAAGCAGCAGATGGGAACACAACTTCTATCATTAGCATTTGTCATCACTCTGTGGTCTAAATTGGGATTGAGTGAAGGAAAGCACAACTGCACTGAGGTTGGTGGTTTCAACTACATGCACAGCTGCTTTGCTCTGTTGGCAAAGCCTACAGCAACTGAAACAAGCTTGTGAATCTGACCCGTTACTTTTAAGTGCTTTGCTTAACACCCTCACTTTGGGGTTTTGTTTATTTTTTTTCTTTTTCTTTTTTTTTTTTTAAATGACAAATCCTATCTGGCTTGTCAGATTTCATAGCATGTTTGGGCTTTGTAGTATTTGGCATAGACATGAGTGAATGTGAACAATAATGAGTCTATTTCTCTCATTTCTTTTGGTTTCTAATGATAAACACTGCTTAGCAGAACTAGTAATTTTTTTCTGTGGCTCCATTCTGATCAACAAAACAGTTAATTTCTGAATAGGTTCTCCAACTGGCAACAGTAGGAACTGACCTGAAACAAATGAAAAGTTACATTAGATTATTATTCTCATCAGACTTACCTCTAGTGTCTAGGCATTGATTTTACGTGAAAGAGTAAACCTCAATGCCTTTAGCTGATTAATGTCTCATTCCCAATTTACATGCATGGGTAGTGTCTACCCAAAGGTCAGGATAGAGGAGTAAGGTGAGCTCCATTAGTACCTCTCCCTTAGCCATGAGTTTGACAACAAAGAGAAAGGTAAGAAGAAAGAAAGCACATGAAAATTCATGACCATGAGAAGGGATTAAAAAGGTAATTTTCAGAACCATTATGTTTATGTTTCTTTTAATCTGTTATGATAACTATCAAACATACATATCAGCAAAAATAAAGGCTTGTCTACTGTTTATCCAGCATTTCTAAAATTTAGCTCATCTCAAAAGACTGGGTTTTAATTTGTGATAGGGCTTTCTGGTCCTGTTGTTTTCTGAGGCAGAGAAAGTCCATACACAGCAAGAGCAACCACAGACTGATTCCCAGAAGGATGTGGAGTTAGTAGGAATGAGAAAGGAGGTGGCCAAAATGTGGAAAAAATGAGGTAGATTGACCTTAAGAATCTGATACTCACAGCCGTTAATTAGTGAAGGGAGTAACTGCATAGATGAAACAATTTAGTATAATTATGTAAGTCCATTTCTTGGAAATTATGGATACAGAAAGAACCATCAGTTTTTAAAATGTTTTTAAAAGAATGAAGCACGGAACACTTTCTACAGTTACTAGCAGTTCCTAGAGAAAAAAAAAAGAAAAAAAAAAAAAAAGAAGAAAAGATGTTCCATGCATGCTGCTTCTTTACTTGCCATGTGGAGGACAGTCATTTCCATAGAGCGATGGGTTCCTCTTGCACTGCAAAGTTTTCCATGCTGCCCATCACCTCATTTCTTAGTGATGTTATGATGCTGCTTGAACAGGTCAGAGGAATGTGAAGTTGCACTGACCTGGCATCCTGCCTCTGCAAATTCCTTAGACCACCTGAGAATGAGGCATCACACACAAGCAGAAACCATGTCCAACTGGAAGCTTATAGCTGAGTGCAACTGATGATTGCCTTGCATGGCTTGATTTTAGGAAGCGTTTTACGCAGTTTAAAACTTAAATCCAATTTCTGCAAGAACTTGCACATGATGGGAATCACATCAATCAGATCACGGGGTCAGGTTCACTGTGGCTTTTAAAATACCTGAACAGTGTGTTTCCCCTCAGAGGAGTTGTACGTAAAAGGTATGGTGAGAAGTGAGGCTTATACAGTGTGTAACCTAATGGGGCGTCTGTTTAATAGCTGAGTATATTGCGGTTTGTGGGTAATAGGGTATTTAGGCAGCCTGAGAGATCACCTGAGTCCTACAAAAGAAAACTGTAAAGAAAATTATGAAACTGCTGATTTTTTGCCCTCAGATGCCATACCAGATTCTCTCATCTTTCAAAGCACTAGCCTAGTCCATATGTTGCTGGAAATGCTATGCATCAATGTCTCTGCACCACTCCTCAGGCAGTGGCAGGCATGATAGATCCAGCTTTATAGGCACCTGATCCTACCCTGACACCCCAAATGCAGCCCTTTGCTCTCTTCTCTTCCTTTCTTTAGGGGAAGCCTATTTTCAGCCTGGTCCCACACCCACATCATCCTTTTGGCCTTGAAGCTGCATTTGCTTACGTTTCTGAGGAGCTTCGAGCCCGCCCTGCCCAATATACATGTATTTTGCATAATTGCAGTATCTTGTTACAGTCTTTATGAGTAGTGACGTTCTCAGGTGTAATATATCAAGGATCAATAAACACCATTAAAATCTTTATGTAAGTTGTAGCTAAGAGATTGGGAGTGTTTGAATAAGTCTCAAGTTAAGTGAGGATATAAAGTTGACAAGCATTCTTTTTAAACTGTGGTTGTGAAGGCCACATCTCAAAGATGGTTTAGTTACTTGTTCATCTGAAACACCCATACTATAACTCTCTGACTCTCTGTCTAACTTATTTTGATTTATTAAAATAGAAAACAAGGCATATTGAGTTTTCTTGCTTTAGGCGATTAAAAAATTGACCCTTTTCTGTTTGCTTAAAAATCTTGAGGGTGTTTTTGATCACTAATTCTGGTTTATAAAAAGCTAATTTTTAAGGCAATTTTTAAAAATGGATAATTATGACAATATTTTATTTTGGAAAAAAAAAAAAAACAGAACATTTCAAAACTGTGTTGGAGGATATTGTGAAGGAAAATTGCAAGTAACCACTCTCTGCATGTCCATGAAAGTAGCTGATATCCTTGATAACCTAACCAAATGTACTAGGGAGGTTTCTAGCTTGTCTTGGTCTGTTTTCCATTTTCCTGCTTCTCTCCATTCGGCATGTGATCCTGTTACATTTCAACCAAAATCCATGTTCACCTGCAGTACTGATACTCTTTCCACTGCAGCAACTATCAACCCACATACAGAAAAGGTCTCTACCACCAGCCCTTCCAGACTTTAAAAATATTGTATATTGTGTGACATTTTTCCTATGCATCCCCATCCAGTCTGCAATTAAGGACAGAGGGGTTTTTGCAGTGAGGGATACACCTTTTTCCCCACAAGGAATTCTAGTATCAAAAGTGGAATGTTTTGGTGTTTGTTCCCAGCCCAACTGCATCCCAGGATGTGGGAGCACCCTCTGCTTCTACTCCCAGTATCTAATGAAAGAAAATGCTAAGTTCTACCTTGTCTAGAGTCCCACGTGGTGGTATACAAAATTTAGCACCGGATCTTTGCCAGAGGAAGGGATGCAGGAAACACAGTGAAACTATTTTGAGATGTAGAGTTCCATATAAATGCTCATTACTGAAGTCTCAAACATATGCCCCTGTCTCAGCATCGTGCATCTTTATCATGGAGCTCCTCCTCCAAAGTTTGACCTGCATCCCAATTGCATGCAACCTTACATACTTTCAGTGCATGTTGCAAGAAAAGAAGCTATTCCACTTCTTGAAAACACAACACACAGTATGATTCATTAATTTATCATTGTAGCAAATACCTGAAGCCATATCAGCTTTATGGCTACTATAAAGTGTCCCACCTAGCAGAGAACAAGAGCACCTTGCAGTACCTACCTAATACTGAAGTGATAATTGCACCATTGCACTGTTTTATGAGGCAGTAATCCAGTTCCTGAACAGACAAACTATAAGACTGAAGGCTAAGTAGTTTATCTTGATGAGGGAACTGTATTATTGCCAAGTAAAACAGCATGGTGGTATTGTTGCCACTTTTCTGTGCTTGTGGTAGGGATCTTTTTCTTTTATGATGTGGTTTGTGGTGGTTTTTAAGGCCTGCAGTGTACCTTTACCCAGCTACCAAAACTACATTAAAACCTCCAAGGATCTGGGTTTAAATTCAATGTGTGTTTAAAACAGCTCTCAAGGAAAAGATACCTGTAGGCAACACAAGCAATGGAAATGTGTCTGAATGTTGGGTTGCAGGTAGGCAGCGTTAAGGAATATGCCCTACAAAGCAATGCACTACTGGACTGAACTCCTTGTGCTTTGGTTTGGTTTACCTAATTAAGGGTTTATGCCAGGTTTTATGACCAGAAAGGTTACTCAGCACTCTCTGCACTGTGAATACCTGGGGCAGGTACAGCTCAAGGGGACCTGAGCATCTACTGCAGGAGGCAATACTGACTGTGCTTATTTAGGGATGGATATCCATAATTTCTGCCACTACTGAGGCCTGAGCAAAGCCCCTGCAGGCTCCCTAGCTGCTTGTCACATCACAGGGGTAAATTTTTGCTCCCCAGAAGTTTCCCACCCCTTCCACATAAGCGCATACGTGTGTACAAGGGTGTTTGTGTGCAACAATTCCTGTCTCAGGCAATAACCTTGTGCATTTTTTCACTTCAGCAGTTGTGTGCCTAACTGGCTCTTGATGATTTGGTCATCTTTCTTAAGCTGCTGGTTTTGTTATATGAAGCTTCCATGCTGAGCTGTACAAAATCAATAAATAACGACAAGAGGATATTTTATCTCCTTTTCCTGCAAGCCTCTATTCCTTTCAACGTACACTGGGAATGTTGAAATGCAGAATTATTTCCAAATGAAATGATAAACAGTGCCCTTTGATAGGTTTTGCTTATATAGGAGATTCTGAAGAGAAAACAAAAATGTCTCGCTCCCTTCCTCATAACTTCTTCCCTCAGGCTTAATAGGAAAAGATAAAATGAGAACCATTACAATGGCATTTGCCAGTTTGCAGGCAGAATATATTGCAGGTGACTGGGCATTCACCTTCAGAGATAAAAATGAGTCAGAGAGAAAGAGTCCACATTGCCCTTAGAAGGAATGATCATTCGTGTCGCGTTGAAAGTTTCTGATGCCAGCATCTTGTCAGTCAAGCAGCAGACATCTTTTTGCTGCACTCTGGCCCCACAGTGCAAACAAAATGATGCCATAATAGAAGAGGCTGTCCAAGTCATGAGAGTGATTAATTTTTTTTTCTTTTGCACCTAAACCTTTCTTTTCTCCACACAGGAAAAATTATACGGTCCTTGCAATATAAGTTGCCGTAATATGTAACTGAGGGAAATAGGAAGAGGATAACCTCAAAGTAAGGGCCACTCTGCAGTATGGTTTGCAAGGCAGTACCACAGACTAAAATGATAGAACCTCCTCTGTGTCATCTGTAGAAGTGCTGGCTGGCAGCCTGAGGAGGATAGCAGCCTCCATGGGTTCCCCGTGTCCCCTGCCCTCCCTGACTGCTGGATAGGTCTGGAGGTGGGGCTCTGTCTCTTTACAGCCAGTTCTGGCAGCAATGCAAGCAGACACTGCCCCTTGCTCAAGCACCATTGCGAGGTCTGCTGTGAGACTGAGGTCCATATTTTTCTGTGGACCCAAACTCTCAGAAGTGGGAAAAATTAGGAGGTGTTTTCCCTATACATTTGCTACACCAAGACACCTACTTGTTCCTGTTGCCACCATTAATAGTCCCATTCTCTTCTCCTCCACACTGTCAGCACTACCAGGTTGTAGCTGCTTCTGGGTGGGCTCAGATCTGACTGTAGCCCATTGCTGAGCTACAGTCCTCATGAAAGGCAGTGACAGTCCATCTATACTATAATTGAAGGTATGAGGGTCTTATACTTCAGTGCAGCTGAGCAAGGTGTATTCCAGGTGGTTTTAGCACAAGCAGAGTGAAACCAGGGCAGTCAAGGCCTGCCTCAGGCTGGCCACTGGAATATATATAATGCTTTTCACTGTTGCTCTGAGTAGCCTGTGCTCAGGTCTCTGCTGCCCTAGGTACATTGGCACTGGCACTCAAACTGGAGAAAAAAAAAAATGATAGCAATTTGGACATGACTGCCCATGCTACAATAGCACCTGTAACTACTTTCATAAAGGAAAGAGAGAAGCAGGTACTTGCACAGCCTGATTTTAGTCACCCAACTGAGGCTAATTCCACTGGCCCTTTGGGGAAGGTTCCTCTTGAAGGGTGCTTCTGAGCAGGAAGATCTCACAGCAGTCAGGCTGGTGTCGTAGCAGATGCACAGCATTCTCCCACCTTGGGGCAGTACAAGTACCTTCCTGAGGTGACAGGCTTCAGAAGAGGAAGATATCTCCTTTTCCATGAGCAGAAGCATCTTTAGAGGCCAACTGGGCACTCTCAAGACTCCACCGGCACATCAAAAATGCAGAAGGTGATTACTGACCTCTAACATCTTTACACAATAGCTAAAAGCATAAACCTTCCACTGCTCGCCTCTTTGTTGTTCCTATTCCTGCCTTAAATAAGCCAACCTGTTTTCCAATAGTTGGGGTTTTTTTAGTCAGGATATCTTCTTTTCTGTTCCACACAAAGATGGTGCAGGTCTGTAAACACAATGCTCAGAGGACTGGGCTGGTTTTATGATTTCTGCTTTATTAATTTCATTCCCTGGAAACTGCATAATTTGTTTCCTTCTGGTGGTGTTGTTTATACTAACATGGTCTGATGGACACTGAGATTGCAGCTTTTTACATATTAGTTAATCAAGATGTTTTGGAAGGGTCATCTTGCCTTCTTTCTGCCAGTGCTGCATTTGTCTGGAGCTGCATTAAAGGATTTCCATTTCAGTGGCCCACTGGCATGCACGAAGTCTGAATCACGGGTGAGTAGTGGTTTAGACTATGTGAAAGAAGAAAAAAATACCTGCAGCCTTTGTCCTGCTGCCTCTCCATTAATGAGCACAGAATTCACACTCTGGGTTCTGTAAGCCTCATTTAGGTGTGTCAGCAACAGCCAGAACCATATTAAAGGCCTGAAATGAAAAATAATTAAGAAGGCTTGATGCCAATTACTTTTCATCTTCAAACTGCTGCTTACAGTTCATTCCAAACAAATACTGAAAGGTCATCAGCATTTTTTTTCTTTTTTTTTTTTATAAAGAGGCTGTTTAGATTTTTTTCTTGGTGTTCTCAGCACTCTATGGTGTGGTACAGAGAAAGAGCCTAATACACTGCAAGCCGAATAGTTCATCTCTCATATTAAATGGAAGTCGGACAAGGACAGTCCATTTTTCTTTTTAATCACAGGCTGTATTCACAGCACTTTGTCTATTTTCTGTTTTCTTTGTTGTAATCATGGATAATGCAATGGAATTGTAATCATTTTTAATCAGGTTTAATTATATACATTATTCTCATTCTTTATCTCTCCCGCTTGCTAAGGTGAGTTTCTGTTTCATTCTGCTTCCTTTGTTGGAGAACTATAAAGCTATTAAATAACAATATGTGGCTTCCAAAGCTAGTGTGCCTGCACAGACACCAACACTTGCCCTACAAGCCTGTCCTGACTTTGGCATCCTCACTTGGGCTGGTCTTGCTGTGAGGATTAACGTCAGGTGTGTCCTAAAGCACGGTGGGTCAGCGTGCTCCTGCATGCCCATGTGTCCTTGGAGTGACACTGCATCACAAATTCTGAAGCATCCCTCACACTGGTAATAGGTATGCCTTGTACCCATCGTATTCATCTCAGGGGTTTGGTGCTTCAAAGAAGATGCCAGGCTAATTCTCATAAATATTCCTCAGTTTATTAATGCTGAAAGGTGTCCCTCTCATCTTTTACTGGTTCAAAGCATTATTTGGAGGAAAAAAGAGTTACAGTCTTGGGTTTAAGAAAATCACATTGTTAAAAATAAAATGTTCTTACTTGTGCTACTATGAAAACCTTAGATGTTTAGATAATTATAAGAAACAATTTAAATTAATTCCTGTTTTTGTCAGGTTTATTTAGTTTTCTTTGCTTTATGCTGGCCAGTCAAGGCTGATGAATTTAGTACACATTTTTCTCTACCATTTCTAGCTTCAGGTTTCATATTCTGGCAGGGTTTGAATTTTAAGTGCTACAAGCAATGGTGCAGCACCTTTGTTTATTCACTTTAATCACCATTGAAATAATAATAAAAAAATCTGCACCGAGATATATATATCATCATGTTTTGTGTTTATGGTACAAAAAAATGCCAAACACTTGGAAGAGGGAGGAGAGCTTGGTTCCCACTCTTTCTTTAAACGGCCGTGCCTGGGCATTCCTCAGCCAAGGCTGAAGGATTCACAGTGCAGATTGTCTCAAACAAAGTCCTCAATCCCTTTTACATCCACTTCTGGCTGCAAGTGTGCAGTGCATCATACTGCTTCCCTTTTTTCATGTAACCTATTGCCATTCTGGTGACCTTTCCTTTTTTTCTCCAGCTTTCCTAGAAATGAGCCACAGGCCAGAAAATATGGGGGAGGATTAAAATGGAAATAGAATTGACACTCACAGTTTCATCCGGCACATTTCCCCTATGAACACAAAAAAAGCTTTATAACCTTGTCCAATATGTCAACATATTTTTAAACAAATGTTGACAGGGGTGGGCAAACTTCAGCAAGAGTGTTTACTCTAGAGCTCATTTCCTTACTCAGTAAGACATCTACAGTTATGATATATGCTAAGAAGGCATTTTCCATGTTGCAGTACAATTTTAGACAGTATGATAACTTGGCCATCATTCTCCCAGTCAAATCTGAGGGAAATGTGGGTTTACTCCTGAGGTTAGTTTCTAATAACCCAAGAGAGACTAGCTGTGGGCAAGGTCATTTGACAGCTGAATAGCCATCATTACGTTATGAGACAGCAAAGTTATAACAGACAGGGTGGAGTGAGTCACAGCTATCAAAAGCATAAAGCAAAATAAAAGCTTTCAGACAGCTGCAGCACTAAGAAAGAAAAAAACATACATCTTGGACTGCTGTGGCACAGGTATATTGGACCTGTTACTCATGGACAGAAGGTTGCCAGCATGCCGTGCCAGGTTATTTTTATTAAGACTAGAGAAATCTAATGAACAGAAAGTCAACAGAGCTTCTTTGTCAGTGACAGAGATGCTCTCACTTCAGAGTGGAGCTTTCAACAATATAGGGTGGTATAAGCCAGACGTGAAACCCTGGCTCTGCTCAAGATTTGAAGGCTGTGAGATTTTTTTGCTTTTGATTTCAATGAAGCCAGGATTTCATGCCAGAAAACTAGTGCATCTAATGTTGTAAAATGTATCAGTCACATAGCCAAAGAATAGCTTTAGCTGATGCAGAATTTGTCATATAGCAATACTGTAGCATCTGTCACAGTGCCTGAAGATGAGAAAGTACTAGTAACAACAACAGAAATTGAATCTGTGTCCCTTTCATGACAAATGTCACCTGAGTTAGATATATGTGTGGTTTTGAGCAAAAAACTGAGACTGGAAATGGATAAAGGAGTTGTTTATTCTTTGGCACATGGTGAAAAATGCAAGGATAACTGCTGTAATTTGAATCAACTGTTGATATTTTTTTTTTATGATTAGCAAGGATTTTAAGGTTCATGAGGAACGGCTGAGGCTGTTATCCCTTTGCAGTACTATAAAAAGGATTTTATTTTTAATCCTGTGAAGGGCACAGTGAATTGCTTTGGTGGCTTTGACAAAATAACACCTGTGGTGACTGACGGTTCTCCAGCTGGGGGGTGGGGGGGAGTCAACAGTTTTATTGGTTTACTTAAAAAGAAATATGGAGTGAACTTCTTACCTTTTCAATGAATGAAGTGCCAAAAAGCCTCATGTGGGAAGGTACTAGCACTGGCAAATGTCATGGAAGTTGTTAAAGTGATTAACCTTGTTAGAGCAAGGAACGGAGCTTTCAGCAGCTATCACTGACACAAAAGATGCTGAGAACAGAGTTTGGGAATTGGTTTCTTCATGTTAAAGTGTAAAAGGGCATATTTTGAGAAATAAGAAATATTTTGTCCTCTGAAAATTAAATGTTCATTTTCATCAGGAAGCCTTGTGGGAGTCAATAAACTACCCCCAAACTTTATCAGCACAAATTTTGCAGTATTGTGATTTGTGCAACTTGGCATTTGCTTAAAAAATAATTTTCACCTCAGGCTTCTGTTTAATAGAAATACTTAAGTTATTGGAAAATACAGTGGACAGAAGAGATTGTCTTCTTCCCACTTATCAGATATATTTCTGCTAGAACAACAGATGAAAAATTAATTACCCATAGAACCTTTTAATACAATTTTTACCCGATTCAGAAATTCTTGCAGACAGTCCTGAAAAAGTAAAACATGGTGTGGTACCCAACAACATACATTTTTCCAGTCTGCCTTGCACCATGAAGTTTGAATAGGCAACCACTGTGGGATATGGAGTTGTGTGCTTTAGACTGGAGATGGCTGAAGTAAGGTATCACTTTTAGCCAGAGGGATGGTGTAACAGTAACAGGGAGTTGTATTATAAAGGGGGAGGGAAAATAAGATGGAGACAAAACCCTTTTGGGTAAACACAAAGGCAGTTTAATGGAAAGCAAAGGCAAGGAATGCTCCACGTGGAAGTGAAGAAAAGAAAAACCCAAAGATTTATTCTCTCTTTCCCATATATACAGCCCTTTATCATTCACCTCCCCAAATTAGTTACATCCTGAAGGAAGAAAGAAAAATATCAGCAAGCCTGTTTAATTGGAACTGCCTTCCAAATGTTCACCCCAAATTAGAGAAATTTACTAAAAAACAAAACAAAACAAACAAACAAAAAAAAACCTTGTTCATTTTCAAGAAAACCAGGAGGTGGAAGAATTTCCTGTGAATTTTAAACTCAACAAAGTAAAAAAGCTAAAATAGACTGATTCATATCCTTTACCTCCTGGGTCCCCAGCTACAACTGTCAATGCAGATGTAGATAAAATAATAAAGCAGAAAACTACTGAAGTAATCTTATCACTGGAGTATTTCTTACCATGTCAGAAATAAATGTTTCTGTATTTTATTCTTCACTTTTTTTTTTTTTTTTCTGTTAGCATTTTGGAATGCTAATCATCCTTTAAAATGATTAGTTATAACTGGCCATTGTGAGAAGAAAGAGGAAAATGAAACCAAGCCAATATTCTTTCATGTTAATCTAATTTTATATCTGTGGTCTGGATCTCTTGTCATTGTAAGAGTCTTATTTTGGTTGCAGGCTATCACATTATTACAAAAAGATCATTTGACTTCTCAGTTTAGGTAATTTCTGTTTAAAAGGAATTCCTTCTACCTGGAGGAAATGTTGGTATAAATAAGACCAAGCAAGTGATTGTGCCTTTCTTGAGAATTACTGATGCTATAAATTTTAGCTAATCCCAGACCCAAGGAATCAGCATTCTCCAGCTTCAGGCCTTTAAACACATGAATAGCTCTATCGAAAGCAGTGGCACTTTGTGCTTAAAGCTAAGTACCTGCATAAATCTTTTCAAGATCAGAATCTAAGGCAGAAATGTATTACCCTGGTAGCTCAAACACCTAATTTCAGGTCTATAGTTTGATCCTGTTGTCACACTTGGGTTGTTCTACCTGTTCACTGACTCCCAAGGAGCAAAACACAACTTTAATGGCTTGCTTCTTGACACTATGAAAAAGGGTATGTGTACTATGTATAAGTTAACCCTTGTTTTATGCACATGAAAGAGACACCATATTCATCTCCTCCTCATGCCCAAAACAGGTAGGCATGTGTTTATCAGCTATTATGGTTGCTCCCTGTGGTGGGTTAACCCTCACTGAGCACAAAGTGCTCACCAAGCCACTCTATCACCCTCCCCTTTTCCTCTCCCTCATTCACAGAACAAAAGGGGGAGGGAAAATAAGATGGAGACAAAACCCTTGTGGGTAAACACAAAAGCAGTTTAATGGAAAGCAAAGGCAAGGAATGCTGCGCGTGGAAGTGAAGAAAAGAAAAACCCAAAGATTTATTCTCTCCTTCCCATCCCTAGATGATGTCTGGCCCCTTCTTGGGAAGCAGGGCTCCAAAACATGTAGCAGATGCCCTGGAGAACAAAGGAATAACGCCCTTTTCTTCTCCTTTGTACCAGCTTTATAGGTGAGCTGACATCACATGGTCTGGAATATCCCTTTGGCCAGTTCTGGTCAGCTGTCCTGGGTAGGTTCCCCCCAGGCTCCTGCCCCCCTCATCCCACTGGGGGGGAATGTTAGAAAGAGCCTTGGTGCTGTGTGAGTCCTGCTCAGTGGCAGTCACAACATGGGTGTTACCAACACCCTTCTGACTCCCAGCACAACAGCTCTGCACCAGGAGGCTGCAATGGGAACACCAGCTAAGCCAGACCTGATACAGTCCCTTAATTCCAGAAAGCTGGGACTTAGACATGCCACTCTACTAAAGACAGCTATTCAAAACATTCACCTGCTTCTGTGCTGTGTTATTCCTGAGGCAGTAGATGTTAAGAAAGACTCAGTGAGGAGCACTGTATACCTACTGTGAATAGTACAGTAGTAGTGCTTTTGAGGAACTCAGCAAAACTCAGCAGTCCCAGATTGTTCATGTTTGTGTTAAGTGCTTTAAATGGATTTGACATTTACTTACTTTTTTCATAACTGACCATCTCTTTCTTATATGGGTATGTTTTCTGCCCAACTGGGTACCACTGGATTTTTTTTTAATGAGAAATGTTTCCTGCCTTTAGTTAAAAGTATGTGTAGAAGACCTTATAAAGGAGGAAAATGGCAGATAAAGAAGACTGAGAGTACTGATGTCTTCCTTTCTGGAAGAGAGGAGAGGGCAGAAAGAACACTTTTCTCAGATTAAGATATATGTAACACTAACTCTGTTTCATGGAGGGATGATGCATTTCAGTGGCTGATCTGGGTATATGATGAAAAAACCCTCTAATATTGTTGTTTGAAAGAGATCCTAGCATGTGCCTGATAATTCTGGGATGCACTTTTGTGCTAGTGGTTCATCTACCAAACCTGGTGTTTGGTAGACTACTGTGGTGTTTCCACGTGAGTGAGGGACAGGTAGAGGCATGTTTGTTCCCTACAGCACATGGATAGATTAGACTTGCTCCACATACGATCCCCAGAGGTTTCTATGGAAGTGCTGAGTGTAGAACAGTCTCTGTGAGTTACTGTACCCTGGCAGAGGCAAGTGAAACTGATAACCTGTTCTGCTTGGTCTTGGGAGAATGAACTGCAGAAGGAGTTTCCCTCTCTCTCTGACCCTGAATGTTTTATTCAATCAAATCATGATTGGTATAACCTAAATAATGTGGTTCTGTAATATTTCAGCAGTCAGTGGTGTTACTTCTCTTTAAGTTACCAGGGCATTCATCAGAATGTTGTTTTTATAAAGATATTCGTAGGTCATCTCCAAGACCTTGGTAGCAGCATCTGCATTTTTCCAGTGAGTGTGAGACAGTCACTGGGGGCTGTCTAGTCCTTTCAAAGTCTTCCAGTGCAGGAGCAAACAGCAAAAAAAATGTTGAGAAGTCTGGATGGAGACTGCTGTGTCTGAAGCTGAGTAGATTTGATGGGTGGACTGTTCGATGCAAAAGGCATTGGTTGGATGGCTGCATCCAGAGAGCAGTGGTCAATGGCTCAGTGTCCAGATGGAGATCAGGGGTCTGTACTGGGACCGATACTGTTTAATATCTTCACCAGTGACATACACAGCAGGATCGAGAGCACCCTCAGCAAGTTTGCAGATGACACCAAACTGACTAATGTGGTTGACAGGCCAGAGGGATGGGATGCCATCCAGAGGGACCTGGACAAGCTTGAGAACTAGGCCCATGTAAACCTCATAAGGTTCAACAAGGCCAAGTGCAAGGTCCTGCACTAGAGTCAGGGCAATCCTCAGTATCAGTACAGGCTGATACTGTACAGGCTGACACTGAAGATGGGATAGAGCAGCCCTGCAGAGAAAGACTTGGGGTACTGGTGGATGAAAAGCTCAACATGAGTCAGTAATGTGCACTCACAGCCCAGAAGGCCGTACATATATCGGGCTACATCAAAAGAAGCAGGATGAGGGAAGTACTTCTCCACATCTACTCTGCTCTGGTGAGATCTCATGTGGAATACTGTATCCAGCTCTGGAGTCCTCAGCACAAGAAAGACATGGACCTGGAACATCTCTGCTGTGAATAAACACTGAGAGAGTTGGACTTCTTCAGCCTGGAGAAGAGAAGGCTCTGGGGGCACTTTATTGTGGCATTTCAGTACTTAATGGGGGCCTATAAGAAAGTTGAGGACAGACATTTTAGTAGGGCCTGATGTGATAGGACAAGGGGTAATGGTTTTAAACTAGAAAAGAGTAAATTCAGAGTAGATACAAGGAAGAAATATTTTACAATGAAGATGGTAAAACAGTGGAATATGTTGCCCAGGGAGGTGGTAGGTGCCTTCTCCTTGAAAACGTTCAAGGTCAGACTGAACAGGGCTCTGAGCAACGTGCTCTAGCTAAAGAATGCCCCTGCTCATTGCAGGGGGGTTGCACTGAATGACCTTTAAAGTTCCATTCCAACCCAAACTATTCTATGACTTGGAGGGGGAAAACATTTCTGCAAAGATGAACGCAGCCATCGTAGGATAGAGGAGGGTGCCAGGGTAGCAGGCAGGGGCTTTTTGGTGGCAGGGTTTCTTGAAAGCAGTGGCTCAAGGTAGGGGGCCCTGAGGCCAAGCTGTAATGCGCAGCTCAGGAACCAGCTATGACTTCAGTTGATGCTTTGACCTGACCAGGCTCAGGAGTCTGTGGCACAGTCATGCTGACTTTAGTCTCTCAGCAGAAAAATTCCAAAATAACTCATCACTTTGGCTGCTTCAAAACACCCAGCTTAAGTCTTGCAAATAAGCTGAGTCTTCTATAGGTCCTGAGCTGTAGAAGACTCAGGTCCTTCAGCTTCTGAAAATAGGGATTCAATTTTTAGTGTATTAATTTGGCACATTGGTTTGTGGGGATTTTCTCCCCCCCCCCCTTTTTTTTTTTTTTAAAAAAAAAAAGAAAGAAAGAAAGAAAGCTTTTGAAAATTTAGCTTTTAATATTAGTAACTTCTGAATTAGTGCTCTATGTGAAAAGATGGGATAAATTATTATCTGAGAATTTACAGCACTTTAACTGCTCACTGGCTGACCCTCTGCGTTTGCTATGAAATACAGAGGCTGGTGCAAAGCATTCTCATGGGGCAGGTGTCATGGTCCTGTCTGGCAAGAGCAAACAGTGTGTCCACAGGAGGAAATACTTTGTGCATTAGAATATGTGGATTTATGTCTACTGATGGCTTCAATCTCTTTGCATGTCCTCTTTGTGCAGACACTTGAATTATTTGATTTACTTGTAGTGCTGTACATAAGAGGTGAATTTCAGAACTGGAAGTGCTTGTTTAGAGCACTGCTTAAATCAGTGTATAATAAATTAATCTGTGGCCTTGCCTGTAACTCATTGCATGTCACTTTTCCTTAATTTTCATCCTGATCTTCCCCTGCTTCCATCCATCCTTCCTGTTCTCACTCGGACTAAGAACTCTATTCAAGTACTTTTTTTTGATATTTCTCTTTTCTCTAAGAAGAGATGATGGGGAAAAGTACAGCAGCAGGGAACTGACCTGGCTGTACTTCAAACCAATGATGTCCATGATAAGAATTTGTTCAACTGTATTTTAATTTAAGTATAACTGCAAAAAATATAGATTTGTTTATTTATAATGTGTCCTGCTAGACTCAGTCTTATCTGGAATGTTTAGGGAGGAAGAAAGCACCTTGTGAAGGATGCATACTGCAATGTCCAAGTGCATAAATCTTTATGTTAATCACTTCCATAATACAATGACCACGCATACAAATAAATATTTGGTTAGAATTTTAAATTGTTACAGTAAAACCGGATCCTGTCAGCAGAATTCCTACAGTCCTACAGCTTGTAAAACAAGGATGATGGACACAGAGAAGTACATGTGCTAGAATAGCTCTTGGTGTATGGGCTGTGTGAATTATTTGGGATGTATAAATTCATCTGTAGTCACTGTCCCACAACCTGGATGGATGTGGAACTGCCTGACTGCAACACTTATCCCTCTACAAACTTCTACATGAGCAACTAAGAACCTGCTGCTAAAGCAGGCAATAAGTTTGTGCAAGGATCAGGTTCAGCCCCTTGCCTGAAGTCAGGGAAGAATGCCAAAATTGTTGTTTTGCCTCTATATCTTTCCTTTGAAAATCCACCTGCAGAGTGACAAACATTTCTGAGCAACTCATGGTGTCTTCTGTGGTAGGTTCCTCCTTGTTGGTAGCCTGATCCAAAGTAAATGTTGTCTTTATCCTCCTCCCTCCTCAGCAAATCATTAGTTTTCTAATGATGGAAGAATTCAGGTGCCGTCAAGCACCTCTTTGGTGCTCAGTCAAAAGGAGCAGCAATAAACACTTCAGCTAAACTCTAACACAGTATGTCATAACTGGAATGGATAAGACACAGACTGGAATGACTTGAGTCTCATCCTGCCTTCATTTATCCAGAAACGTATAGAATGTCTTAATGCACGAGGCATTAAAGTTGTAAACTCATGTTATTTTGCAGTTGTTGTACTTTCAGAGGTTATAGTGGAAAGCACAAGGGGTTTCCTGTGCACATTTAGGACTTTCAAACACCTGTTCTTTATGGTTATCACAGCTAGAATGGTGCTCAGTTGATTTGGTACAATGCTCTGGTTTCCATGTCTCCAAGAAGAGCTGCCAGATCTCTGGAAAGCCTAAATATGATTGTTATGCAGGCAGTCACCAGTTAGATGGCTGGTCCACGCAGTCACAGTGAAGCTGCTGCCTTCAGAATTCCTGTGGCCTTTGAGGTGTAAATATCCATGTTACACACTGTAGAAGGTATTTTGTTACCCTTTGCAGAAAGGAGCCACACACTTTTTCAGTGCAGCATTGTTGGTAGGTGAAACTAAACCCTGAAGCTGTGACTTGGCATAACTCTTTCAGCTGACAGATAGGAATGCTGCACTGTCAGGTTTATAGTTGTAAATGACACTTTAGTGTGGAGGGAGGCAAAATTTATATTCCACCTCAACAATTTTCTACTGTTTCCATGTGAACGACACCAACATAATCTTCTGAAGATGGAAAAAGTGTTAACAGTTACCACAATGAACTGGAGCTTGTCTGCACTCTGTATTGCATCCCTGTGTTTCAGTTTGGATGGCAGCCTTGTTTCTTTTTTCCAGAATAAAAGCTATGTTGGGTCCAGTGAAACAACTGGGATTCTGGTTCTGTGGATTCTATTCACATTCTGCATTAAGAACAAAACAAAAAAGAAAAAATCAGTCTTCACAAAAAGAACTTGTTGCTGGATGCTGTCTTTGCTTCACCCACTTTCTGGCTGTGTGAAAGGAATTAATGAGGAACAGATCTCAAGCTGATGTTTGTAGTTGTTCAAGGGCTTTTTTTCTTTTGTTTAACTCAACTAAATAAGGACTCTTAAATCTCTGCTAATTTCTTAAACTTCACTGAAAAGTATCTTCTCATTAATCTGTGACAAACCATAAAATGGAATATTTTAACCATGACTATGGTGAAAATGACCACTAAAGTTCTCAGTTTTGTCTGAGGTATACACAATGTTGTAATAATAGATGTTATACTCCTAAAATACTGCTGTTTTCTACTTAATTAGCATACAAGTATTATGGGACTAATTTGGTTATTAGTAAATTACTTCTTTTTTTTTTTCTTTTATGGAAGTGACACACACCAGAGCTGAGGCCCTCTGTATCCTGTGATCTAAAAGTCATTTTGCCAGAGATGCTTAACTGTTTTCTAACCGCCTCATTTTTAGGTGTGAATGACCTTCATAAAAAGTGCTGAAATGACAGTGCTGAAGAATGGAGCCCTAGTAATCTTTTGAGGCACCTTTAACATAGGCAAGAGAGCAAAAGTACAGCAAGCTCTTGTAACACTGTGATGGAAGAATGTGCAAAAATGTATCACTGGCAGAATGTGCAAGAGACATTCATCAGCTGGACAAGAGGTTTGGCTGTGGGTTTAGCCAAAACTGATGTTTTGTGTAAAGTCAAAATACAGAAAGAATTTTCCAGACCGGCAGTAGACAGACCCACATGAGTGTGAAAGGTGTTGAGTACTGTTCCAAAAGTAGTGATGCATCTGATCCTTAAATATTTTCTCTTTTTGAGCTCCCAAAATGCTCTTAATTCACTCATTTCAAGATAGAAAAATCAGATCCACCCGAAATGCCACATCAGTTTTAGTTTTTTGGCAGGTGGAGAATTACATCTCCCTTAAGGTCTTTCTGATTTGTACACTACCAACACTGTTCTGAAGGGACAGTGCTAGCTGGTATCTCCAGTCTGAGGTCTGTCTCTCAGGGAGAAAATGCATGGTGTAGGCAACGCCAAGCTCAGGCTTTGAAGTGTTCATTGGGAAACTGAAAGTGCTAAAAGAAACCACTCTTTACCATGAAGATCTCTGATCACTGGAAAACACAGATGTCAGCAAAGAAGTTCACAGTGCTGGCCATGTTGTGCCCTCATCCTATCTCTTCCCATTATTTAAATGTTTATTACACTGAAGTATACTAAAGGCTGTTTCTTCAGGCTATTTTTTTTCAACCCGAAGCAGCTCACTAGACCTACATGGGCTGTAAGAAGCTGCTTGTTTTCTTGATGAACAGTGGAGGCTTAGAAGGATGGAGAACAGCCTTGGCAGGCAAATGTTTGTATGTGATATCTGACACAGAAATCATCTGAAAAGGGTGGAGAAAACAAATGCGGAGATAAAACATAAACCTACACTTGGAGTTTTCTTTAATTATAAAGGTCATGTTGACTGACCTAGAAATTTGAGAAGTAATGTTACTTCCTGGGTCATGAAGATGCAAGAACTAGACGAAGGAAGAGAAAAGTAATTTGATGACAATGCTTTTAGTTTAAAACCTCTACTCAAAGAAGTTGTATGGATTTAGAGTAATGGTAGGGCTCACTAGGGGAAATGAACTGTGACTGCTGCCACTGACTTACACCCAGACAGGTTTACTCAGCACTGACATTACGTAGGACCTGGAATGCCTTTGAGGTACTCTCTACCAAGAGTCACTCACTGCTGGCACTTTATACACGGATATACCCTTATTTTTACGCAGAAATTTATTTACATTGGCTTCTACACAACACTGAGGTCATGCAGTACCTACATTGTACCTACACTCCCCTACACTCTCCCCCCATTTTAAAGTAAGAATTACAATATCATTGCAATGTTATTTATCTAGTGCTTTTTGCACTCCTCCAAAGGAATTTTGATTACACTTTGTAGAGCACACTTTGTCTGCTTCCAGCTGTTTTTCTGCTGAACATCAGCATTGCCATATTTTATGATTCATTGTTCTGCAGGGGGAACTTATAGTTCCCAAGTACATAACCCATGAACTAAAAACCTGCAAAGCTACGTTAGATTTTTGTTGTTCATTTCCATCTAGAAGAGGAGGCTGAAAATGATTCATTAAACAAAAAACCAGAGGAAAATTATGACAAATGTGTGATGTCTCACATACTTTCAGAAATAGATTTGGTATTCCCTGATGAAGAAGATATTATGTTGTTGGACAAGGCTAATAAATTTGTCAAGCTTTCTTTGACAGTCTGGTTCTCTGACAGTGTATGTGCAGTGCTTAACCTGCAAAAGTCATATCTTCTAATGAATTAGCTGTTCCTTAAAGATGAAAGAAAGAGAACTATTGCAATTATAGGGCAGAAGACATTTTAAGGCGTCATCTGTAGTAAGGTACCCGTCTCCTCAAAATTAAAAAAAAAGAGTTCTGGAAGTATGCATTTGTTTTGTTCTGGTGCTTAATGCTTGGAAGAGATCCATGGTTAATACGCTTCTCAAATGCTGTGTAATAAATCTTATGTAAGACCTCCTTCATTTATGATTAAATATTTCTATATGGTAAGTACTTTACTGTGGTTCTGACAGTTGTTCTTCATCTGCTCCTTTGTCTTCTTTCTTTACATAATCAAAGGCAACAACTGCTCCATTTCAAATAGATGTTGAAATGTGCTAAAAAACTATTCTTTGTTTTTTCCACGAAATTCTGAGCAAAAATTCATCATTAAAAATCTTCCACCAGAAAGCTAAATGTCGTCTTCTAAATTTCCCAGAGGAAAATATTTTTATCCTGAACATGTCCTTTTTTTTTTTTTTCCACACAGCTCTTGAATATATTACACAAATTGGAAATGTACACACAAACTCAAACTAGTCCAAAAAAAAAAAAAGAATCCTAACAAACAGCGATTTCAATAGCCCAGTTATTTCTAAATATCCTTTGGCTGTGAAGTAAAATGTCTGTTTTATTTCTTTGAGCCTTGGTTGCAATGAGATTAAACAACAAATGTTGAATTGAGCTGTAGACCAGTGCTGGAAGCAGCATCTCTGTCCTGGGAAACTCAGGATTTTCAAAAATGTTTCCTTAAGTTCCCCACAGAGAGAGAACAAATGTTGCTACATCTTTAACCTTGCCCCCAGCTATACCAATAGCAGGGTAATCAAAACACTTGCTTGGAGTGCAGGAAAAAACAAGCCATTTAAAACAAGCAGGCCATCTGGATTTTGGTGGGAAATCAACCCCTCTGTTGCCACTCCCCCGCACCCTTCCTTTTGTCATCCCTCTCCCCCACGTAGCTCTGTTATTCAAGATAGAAAACCTTGCTGCTCTGTCTTAGCAACAGGACCCATAAGGATCAAGGCCAACTCCATGTTTCTCAACAGACTACCTACAAATAAGCCATGTGAGGAAGAGCACTGTCCGGGTGCTCTCTGAACTCTCACAGGCTTCATGCCATGACCCCTGGCATATTCCACTAACTGACAACCCTGTTAATGAAATACCTTTTCCTAATGTCCAGTCTGGACTTCCCCTAACTCAGCTTCATTCCTTGTGTCCTTTCACTGGTCACCAGAGAGAGGAGACCAGCACCTCTCCATTTGCTGCCTCCCTCAAGGCAGTTGTCACTTTCAGTGAGGTCACCCCTCAGCCTTCTCTTCTCCAAGCTGAAGCAAACAAGTGACCTCAGCCACTCCTCCTAAGTCCTGCCCTCGAGACCTTTCCCCATCTTGGTCACCCTCCTCTGGACACGCTCTAATAGTTTGATGCCCTTGCAACATTAGGACACCCAAAACTGCACACAATACCCGAGGTGGGGCTGCACCAGTACAGTGTGGAGTGGGACAACTGTTTCCCTCAACCAGCTAGCTATGCTGTGCTCGATGCACACCAGTATATGTTCCGCACTTTTGGCTGCCAGGGCACACTGTTGACTCATATCCAACCTGCCAACAACCTGTACCCCCAACACTCTTTTCACAGGGCTGTTCTGCAGACTCTTGTCCACCAATTTGTACATGTAATCAGGATTACCCCATCTCAGTGGAGAATCTGGCACTTGCTCTTGTTAGATGTCAGACAGCTGGTGATTGCTCAGCTCTCTAGTCCATCCAGACCTCTCTGTAAGGCCTCTCTACCCTTGAGGGAGTCCACAGCTCCTCCTAATTTAGTATCATTGGCAAAGTTACTTAATGTACATTCAATTCCTGCATACAGATAATTTATAAAAACATTAAAGAGCACTGGCCCTAAATTTGAGCCCTGTGGAAACCCACTGGTTGCTGGTAACCAGCCTGATGTAACCCCACTTACTATAGCTCTTTGAGCCTGACCCAGCTGGTGACCCAAATTATTATGAACTTGTGTTCTGTCCCTGTTAGAAGACAGAATTGTGTCCCACCT
>NW_008623449.1:9473-21390 GCF_000691845.1 Merops nubicus | reverse complement strand
AAGAAAGAAAGAAAGAAAGAAGGAATAAACCACCAACCAGCCAGTTGAAGCAAAATAAAGCTGTTCTCTGAACTCTGGGTTAAAACAGGGCAGAATGATGTCCACGTGGAGACAGGATTGTGGGTTGTGCTGTGCAATCCTCTTGCTGTTTCCCTCAGAGCCCTTTATGTTCCCCTTGCTGTGCTCCCAGCTCACGACGCCGGGTATTTTCATGCTGAGATGGCCCCAATTGAGGTGAAAACAAAGAAGGGGAAAGAAAACCTGCAAAAGGATGAGCACCCCAAACCTCAGACCACTCTGGAACAACTGGCAAAACTCCCCACTATCTTCAAGAAGGATGGGACAGTCACTGCTGGGAATGCTTCAGTGAGTACGTCAGGGTGCTTGGGTGGGGGAAGTGGCACCTCTGAGGTCCTCCTGGTTTATTTTGGGGGGTGTTTCTAGCTCCCTGAGCCACCCTTGGCTTCTCTTGGTGGCCACACTGCTGCTCCTTGTTGGATCCTCAGTATCCTCTGTGGGCCAAACTGCCTTTTCCTCTTGCCCAGAGGAGGTTTAGCAGCCTGGACTCTTCTTAAAGTCATTATTTTAATGAGTTGATTAATGTTCTTTGGGCCAGAAGGGATCATGGAATCTGAATTCCTGCCTAAATTAGATCCTAGCTGTGGTAAGTAGCTACTTAGTCATTTAGTATCTTTACAGATAAAGTTGCCAAGTGTCTGTAAAGTCTCTTTTATAATTAATAGGACACCAATTATCCAGCCTACAGGATGATGTCTCTAGTGCAAGGGAGGCTTTAAGGAGCAAAAATGTCTTTTCCTTCCCAAAAAGACTGAAATGAATGAAACATCTGTGTTTAACTTTTCCTTTCCCAGTCCACAGAAGAGTGGAAGATTGTTTGGAATCAATCCAATGTTAATAACAGTGTCTTGAACTTGGAGTTTTATTGAAGATCATCAAGTGATGAGGGTGGGGAGGGACCTCTAAAGGTCACAAATGTAGGAGCAGGGACATCTGCAGCTAGAGCAGGTTGCTCAGAGCCCCATCCAACCACCCCTGGGATGGTTCCAGAGATGGGACATCTCTCCAGCCCTTCACCCCCACCCTGGGCTGAGACTGGGGGTTCCCCCAACCTGTTTAGTGTGACCCCTCAGGGTTGGGGGGGTTGGTTGGTGGGTGTTTTCTCTGCTAAAGGCTTCCCTCTCTCCCTGCCAGGGGGTGTGTGATGGGGCTGGTGCTGTCATCATTGCCAGTGAGTCAGCCCTCAAGAAGCACAACCTCACTCCTCTGGCCAGGGTCGTGGCCTATCACTCAGCTGGATGTGACCCTTCCATCATGGGCATTGGTAAGCTCCAGTACATCTCATTTGCCACACAAGATGGCCTTTTAAACCTCATTCCATCCCTGCTGGGCAGAGGGATTGACTTGCTGCTCCTCAGTGTGCCTGAAGGGCTGTGACTGGGGCCTCCCCTGCAGCAGGAGCACTGAATGCTGAAGCTTCTCACTGAAAGCTCCTCCAGGCATCCTTTGGCCCCTCACTTTTTGCCTCTGTTAGTAAATCAGGAGCACAGACCCTCTCTCCTTGTTTGTAAACCCAGTTTCCTGTCAGGATTGTTCAGTCTGTAGCCAGGAGCTGTCACCCTCCCCTCTTGCTGCAGGGCTGTGGCTGCAGCTCTCCAGCTGAGGTTCAATTCCAGGAGACACATCTGTCCACTTTAACACACCAACCTCTTGATTTCCTCTCTGTTTCCAGTAGACAAGGGTTTTTTTTCCCTTCCCATGGCCAGTGTTGGCATCCCAGAATCCCTTTCAGGCAGTTTGTTCAGGGGAATCATTGTGGGCTGGGTTCCACTCCTCAGCAGAAATGCAAATGAAGCATTGTCAAGTTTGGTGCCTTGCTCAGAGGCTCTGACACCAGCTTCAAAGCAAATGGAGAGGGAGGGTTTCCCTGAGAGGCTTTCTGCTGTCCTTGCCCTTTCTAAACGAGCTCATTTTAAGGCAGGCAACTCTTTTTAGCTTGTTTAAAACCTCCAGAAATCCTCCAGGGAGAAGCAGGGAAGTCTCCTCACTCCTCAACACACCCCAGCAGCTCAGAAAAGCCCAAATGAGAGCCAGCAAAGAGCTGAAACTGAGCCTGAGCAGTGGCCCCTTCACACATTGCTGCCTCACACACACGTCTAGGGAGAGAATTCTTTAGGGGAGAGGACAAAAAAAAAAGGCTCCTTGGCCCTTGTTAATGCTCTTTGTCACATCCACAGGAGATCCTCCCATTCCTCTGGGGCATAACAGGCATACTAATATCACTCTGGAATGAGCTGCCTTTAGAGGCTGGTGTTAAGCTGCCTGAGGCTTTCTGACAATCCACTGAGCTTGAAACCAGGCCCTTTCTTTTCCTTTTTTCACTCTCTTTGCCCATGGACTTGTTTTTAGGGGTTTATTCTTTCAGCTGTGAGTTGTCCACGTTGTTTTTTTTTGGATAAGATAGAATTTAGGACTGTTAAATGCTTTAGGATTGGAGGGTTTTTTTTTGTCCAAAGGATCAGCTACCATCTCATCTCTCAGGATCCTGGTCCCACAAGCACATATCTAATTAACCCTTTCAAATCCTCTTGGAGAGTCTCTTTGCTTTAGGGAGCTCTGCTTTGAGATTTATCTCCACTACTAGATTAGACTAGGTCCTAGATTTCAGCTTTCTTCCCAAGAATTTCTTGCCAAACCCTGGAATATTCTCCCCCAAAAAAATAATAAAGCTTTACTGACTTCAGCTGGCTGGGACCTGGGTCCAAGGGAAGGTTTTATTTTAACTAGAAGATATTCAGGTAGATCATGGGGGAGGATCTGATTGATCAGAGAAATCTGATGGTTTATTTTTCATCTAACTGTGTGCACCCTTTCCAAAATAGGCCCAGTCCCTGCAATTACTGAGGTTCTGAAGAAAGCAGGTTTGACCCTGAAGGACATGGATTTGGTAGAGGTAAGAAGCTTGAACCTGAGCAGCCAGGTTACTCCTGATCCTTGTTAGCAGAAAAGTTCCACTCTGCTGCCATCCAGTGAGACCTGGAAGGGCTGGAGGGTTGGGTGGTGAAGAACCTCATGGAGTTCAACCAGGGCAAGTGGAGGGTCCTGCCCCTGGGGAGGAACAACCCCCTGCAGCAGGACAGGGGAGGGGGGACCTGCTGGAGAGCAGCTCTGTGGGGAAGGACCTGGGAGTGCTGGGGGACAGCAGGTTCACTGTGAGCCAGGAATGGGCAACAAAGTGTCCTGGGGTGCCTTCAGAAGAGTGTGGCCAGCAAGTGGAGGGAGGTTCTCCTCCCCCTCTACTCTGCCCTCAGGAAGCCACCCCTGAAGTATATTGGGTCCAGTTCTGGGCTGTCCAACTCAAGAGAGACAAGGAGCTACTGGAGAGGGTCCAGTGGAGGCTCCAAAGCTGCTGAGGGGCTGGAGCATCTCTGTGCTGAGGAAAAGCTGAGACCCTGGGGGGCTGGTCAGCTGGAGAAGCCTCAGAAGGGATCTGATCCATGCTGAGCAAGAGATGAAGGACCCATGGAGGGTCAAGAGGTTGGGGCCAGACTCTGGTCAGTGGTGCCCAGCGACAGGACAAGGGGCAAGGGGCACCAACTGGAACCCAGGAGGTTCCAGCTAAGCAGTTGTGTTTTCCTTCTGCTCTTTTAGGTGAACGAGGCCTTTGCCCCTCAGTATTTAGCTGTGGAGAAAGCTTTGGGCCTGGACCCTGAGAAGACCAACGTCAACGGCGGCGCCATCGCCATCGGTCACCCCCTGGGGGCCTCAGGCTCCAGGATCACAGCTCATCTGGTGCACGAGTTAAGGTACAGAGCTGGTGGGCAACAGCTTCAAACTCTCCTCACTGAAGTCTTCCACTTTGAGTGTGAATTTGGTCCCTTTGGGTTGTAGCCCAGGGCCTGCAGGTCACCTCCAAACCCACTGAGTGGCCGTGGCAGAACTTCTTCCTTCCTCTAGACCCAACCCGAGCCCGTGGGAGTTGGCAGGAAGTTTTCCTGCATGGAGATGCCCTTTGAGCAGAGTCTCTTCTTCCATTTTCATTCATTTCTTCCATTTTCAGGATTTTTTGACATTTTTGGGGCTCGCTTGCTGTGCTTAGCACGGTTTTAATCTGAATTTTGGGGGGGTTTATCCCTGTTGGGGGTTTATCCCTGTCTCTTTTTGCTTGTACCTGCAGCACTGTGTTAGTGTAAAACCTCCAGGAATTTGCACCTTGCAATAAACTGTTTCTTATCATAGAATCCTAGAAAGGTTTGGGTTGGAAGGGACCATTCAGGGTCATCTCATCCAACCCCCCTGCAGGGAGCAGGGACATCTGCAGCTAGAGCAGGGTGCTCAGAGCTCCATCCAACCTCCCCTGGGATGGTTCCAGGGATGGGGCAGCGACCACCTCTCTGGGCAGCCTGGGCCAGGGGCTCACCACCCTCAGGGTCAAACATTTCCTCCTTCTCTGTAGCCTAAATCTCCCTCTTTTAGTTCCAAACCATCCCCCTTGTCCTGTCCCAACAGCCCCTGCTCAAAAGTCCCTCCCCAGCTTTTTTCAAGCCCCCCTTGAAGCCCTGGCAGGCCACCAGAAGATCCCCCCAGAACCTTCTTGAAGTATCCCTGTAGAAAAATTCCCTTTATAAACTCCTTGGGCAATAAAATTCCATTTCACTTAGGCCAGTTTCACTACGTGTTGAAACCACAAGTCCTTCCTTGCTGGTTTGTATTCCTGAGGACAGCAGAACATCTTTTTCACCTTGTCAAAGCCTCAGACCTTCAACTCTGGGGGTATTTTTTTTCCTACAACTTGTTTTCCTCCCCAACATCCGTCGAGGCTTCGAGATGAATCAAATACACCTCCTAAAACCTCACCTTTAGCAGTACCTCGTTGAGAGCTGATTTCTTTTCCTAATTTCAGGACAAACTGCTGTGCCTATATGGAAAAATGTGGATCAAGGGGAATTGATTCATTGATCCTCTGCTCCTCCCCCCTCCTGCAGGCGCCGTGGTGGGAAATACGCCGTGGGCTCGGCGTGCATCGGCGGCGGGCAGGGCATCGCCCTCCTCCTGGAGAACACAGCCTGAGAGGGACCTTCCTGGAGCCTTGCAGCTTGGCCCAGACCATCCACCACCCCCTCTCCCCCCTGAGCAGCACCAGTGTCACCACCTCCCATCCCTGCAAGGTAAAGGGGTAGCTGAGAAGTCTTGAGTGCTGAAGGAAACGGTGCGTTGATATCTCGCTATAAACGCCCGCAGGATTTCACACTGGTGAAGGATCTTTTTAGAAGCCTTTTTTGTTTTCAATCACAGATGATGTCTTTTCTGTAGGCCAAATTCTTTTCGTTCCCTGAGGGGATTGCCTGTCAAACTGCCACCAAACCTGCCTTCCAAGTGGCTGTCAGAGCAGCTTTTTTTGAGCACACGTTGCTTAAACTCTTCTTGTTTGCTGCCTGGCAGCACGTGCCTTTTATATCATGAGGAAATGTGGACATGGAATGGGTAGAACCTTCTGAAACATGTGCTGATTGTAGATGGATGGCTCTAACCTGTACCCTGCTGTTTGGCAAGGGAAAAGAGGATGGGGAAAAGCTGAAATTGCCAACGTGCCTCCCAAAAGAACAATAAATACGGGGAAAACCTGAAAAAAAAAGGGCTTGGTGTTCTTTCTTCTCCAAGACAATCTCTGGGGATTGCTGCTTTTGGTGATCAGTGGGTGTGGAGAGACTTGTTCCTGGCCAAGGAGTAACTGGTGTTCACTAGATAGCTTCTGGAGAACTCTACAGACTCCACCAGCCTCCCAAGGAGGGGGGTGGTTGCATCTAACCGTGTCTCTTGCAGGCACACAGCAACTCATTTCTTACCCTCCCCTGATGCCACCACCACCCATATCTCTTGGGTTGCTTCACGTGGGGATGTTCTTGGCTCCTTTGGGGAGTGCCCAGCTGAGCAGGATGTCCTGCCCCTCACAGGCAGTGGAGGGCAGGTCCTGAGACATCTGGTGTTGTGCATGTGGCATTCAGATGGAAGGAGATGGACCTGGGAGTGCTGGTGGACAAGAAGGTTGCCTGTGAGCCAGCAGTGGGCCCTCGTGGCCAACAAGGACAGTGGCATCCTGAGGTGCTTTGAGAAGAGTGTGGCCAGAAGGTGGAAGGAGGTTCTGCTCCTCTACTCTGCCCTTTAGGGGCCACCTCTGGGGTATTGGGTCCAGTTCTGGGCTTCCCAGTTCAAGATCATCTTCCAGAACGAAGCAGAATTTACACAATACAAGGAATAAATTAGAACAGTAATGACACCTTTAAATGTTTCATAGATTTCATCTTGTAAATATCAGAAACATTTTAACTTAATCACTACATATTTCAGCTGTAGGATTTGTGTTTTGCTTTTATTAAATCTGGTTGCTAGTAAGTTTATCCTGGTATCTTCAGTATTTAAATAACACCTAAATATTGGAGAGGCTTTATTTAATTTAAATAAACATAAAGAAAAACAACTTGATTTTGAGGGTGGTGGAACACTGGAACAGACTTCCCAGAGAGGCTGTGGAGGCTCCTGCTCTGGAGAGATCCCAAACCCCCCTGGCTGTGACCCTGGGTGACCTGCTGGAGCAGGGGGCTTGGAGGAGATGATGTCCAGAGGTCCCTCCCAACCCCTTCCATGATGGGATTCTGTGAGATCTCTGGTGACTCTCCTCCCTGCAGTCCTCTAGGCTCCCTGTTCTGCAGGAGCCTCTTGCAGCTTGCTCTGATGTCCTTGCCTTCATTAGATACTCCCAGCTGGTTGGACAGGTCCCATCTCAGACCCAGCACTGGCTTCTCCAGAGCCTACACTGTGCAGTAGCAAAGTCCTCAGCCTTCAGTCTTCCTCATCCTCTCCACTGTCCAAATAGTGCTTACCTGCAACTTCTTGCCACTCCTCTGGCATGAGCTGTAAGGATTGTGAAAGATGGGAGGTTCTTCAAAACCTGACTGCCTGGCCTAGCAAGAAATTCAGGTCAAGGCAAGGGTGGTGGGCACCAGCTGAAGGGTGGTGGGCACAGCTCCTGGGGGTTTGATGGATGCAGTGGCTTTAATGAGGGCTTGGGTACCCTGCAGAGGAGAAGGCTCCAGCTGGAGGGACTTCTGGTGGCCTTCCATTTTGGACTAGATGGCCTTCAAAGGTCCCTCCCAACCCAAAGGATTCTGTGACCCTCTGATCATCCAGTCCTACCATTAACCCAGTTACCATTATCCATACATATTGATAATCAATAATATATTGATAATGAGCTAGATCATGTGGGTACAATTTCTGATCACACCTGATCCCTGTAGGTCCTTCCAGAGCATGTTCTACAGGTGAAAGCACAGCAGAACTCTGCTTGTACCCTTAGGGAAGTGAAGACATCAGCATCATCATCATCATCTGAGAGCCATCAGCCATAGGGGACTTCAGCAGCGTCCTGCCAGGAGCAGAAGGTGGAGAAGGAGATGATTTTGGAGGGATGGTTGCTGTGCAGTATCTCCTCATGGGTGTAGCTGTAGCTTTCCACCACTGGGTGGGGCCTTTTAAACACCTTGGAGATCTCACACTGTTCTCCAGGCCTTTCTCCTCCCTTTGGTAGCCCAGCTTTCCTCCTAAGCCAAGGCAAGCTTGACTTTGAGACTTCAGCATGGAAGATTTCAGGCCTCACTTGTCCTTTTGGTGTCCAGCAGGCAGGTGCCACCATGCCAACGTGTCTTGGCTGCCTTACACCCCAAAGTGTTTGGTGCTGCTGGGTTGAAAGTGGGTTAGGAAGCTTCTGAGGAGGTTCTAACTGAGATTTGAGGGGACTTCTTTCAGCAGTGTAGGTTCTAACTGAGATTTGAGGGGACTTCTTCAACAGTGAAGACTGAAGGGCTGTATCTGGCAGGAGGTGGAGAACAGATGATGGGATTTCTTTTTCTGGATAAAAGGAGTTAAAATTTAACCCTAAGGATATGAGTGAGAGGGACCTTGTAGGGATGGACTTACTGTTGCATTCCTTTCTGCAGGGCCACTCACAGACAGGTTTGGGTGGGAAGGGACCTTTCAAGGTCACCCAGTCCAACCCCCCTGCAGGGAGCAGGGACATCTGCAGCTAGAGCAGGTTGCTCAGAGCTCCATCCAACCTCCCCTGGGATGGTGCCAGGGATGGGGCAGTGACCACCTCTCTGGGCAACCTGGGCAAGGGTCTTGCCCCCCAGCACCCCCAAGCCCTCCACAGGGCTGCTCTCCAGCTCTTCACTCCCAGCCTGGGTTGATCCCAAGGGCAGGACATTGCCCTTGGCCTTGTTGAACCTCCTGAGGTTCACACAGTCCCACTCCTCCAGCCTGTCCAGGTCCCTCTGGATGCCAACTGCACCACTCACCTGGGTGTCCTCTTCAAATGAGTTGAGGGTGCCTCAACCCCACTGTCTACGAAGTTCTCTCATGCTGCCAGTGGAGCTCTAGTCATTCAGGTGGGATTTTGTGGAGCTTTCTACAAAGAAAGAACATCTTGAAGGTCCTGAAGTGCCCAGGAGGAGCTCGTGCTAGGGACACCTTTGCCAACGTTGGTCCATGGACATCAAAAGCTGGCTGGAAATGAGGAGGGAGCCAGGAACAGGGGCTGAGGCTGCTTTTGGAGAGCTCAGGAGTTGCCCAAACTCCTGAGCAGTTGTGAAACCACAGCTCTGAGCTCTTTGTTGCACAGCAGCTCAGTGCCTGTCCCTGGAGAGGTGGTGCCACCTCACCTGGGCACCAACAGCAGGCAGAGCAGAACCCCAGAATCCAGCAGGGTGGGGTTGGAAGAGACCTCTGGAGATCATCTCATCCAACTCACCCAGGGTCACAGCCAGGTGGGTTTGGGATCTCTCCAGGTTTGGGTTTCTCTCCAGGGCAGGAGACTCCCCAGCCTCTCTGGGCAGCTGCTCCAGGCTCGGCCACCCTCACCCCAAAGAAGTTTCTCCTCCTGTTGAGACAGAACCTCCTGGGTTCCACTTTGTGCCTCTTGACCCTTGTCTTAATCCCTCGTGGTGAACATTTTGTTCTGGTCCAAGATACACGTGATGGAATCCTTGGGCTTTGTGTTTGCTTGGGAGGGTATTTGCCACTCCCAATGTTTTTCTCTTCTGCTCTGGTTATTTATAAATAAAGATTTTTCAGGTCTTGAAAAGGGGGTTGCAAAATTTCAGAGGGTGAAGCAGAAGATGATGGAAGTTAGACAGAGGAAGGAGAACTTCAGAGGTGGCAGAAGCATTGAGAAGTTGGATTTACTGGAGCTCAAATTGGCCATGAACTCATTTTCAGGAGGTTTTTTTCCCCTCACCAGACTAAATTTTCTCACACAAAACTGAAGTTAAGCTCTTCTAAAAGAAAACCCAACTTCTGATGAGTATTTTAAGAGTAATAATAAAACAGAGACTCAGCAAATCTACAGTGGGTAAAATGGTAAAAACTGAAGTTAAGCTCTTCTAAAAGAAAACCCAACTTCTGATGAGTATTTTAAGAGTAATAATAAAACTGAGAGATTCAGCAAATCTATGGTGGGTAAAGTGGTAAAAATCTTGACTTAATTTGGAGAAAAACATGGAAGGTTGTGGTGGACAGAGAGCAGAACTCAGCATTTAGGACTCCTGCTCCAGAAGTAGTGAGTGTTGGTCTTCAAATCACACAATCCCAGCGTGGTGGGGGTTAAAGGGACCTCTGGAGATCATCTCCTCCAACCCCCTGCTCCAGCAGGGTGCCCAGGGTCACAGCCAGGTGGGTTTTGAAAGTCTCCAGAGAAGTATTTAAGATTCAGGGGATGGTGAGGGAGTATGGAATAGACTGAGGTCCTGGTGCTCTGTGCTGAGTTCCTCTAGGAACATCTTGACCATGCTCTCAGGAGTCAGGTTCTCAAGAACTTCAGGTTGCTCAGCGCTGACGTTCTCTTGATGGCTTCCAGATACCTCAGTGGTGGATTTAGGACTTTTGGACATCAAAGGAGATCTACACCTTGCTCAAGTCTTTCTGTTTCCCATGCTGGAGGGTTGGTCACTGTCTTTGGCCAAGAGTGGCTGTCTTTTTTCTTGCTCTGCCCACTCCTGGGGTGGGGAGCAGGGTGATTGAGTGCCACAGGAACAGGCAACTGCAGGCCTAAAAATAGAAAGCCCTCAGAGTCACTTGAGAGCCAAGAAACTCCCCAAGAATTTGTGGTATGTTGCTGCCAGTTGTGTCATTCCTCTCTAAATCACTGGCATGAGGTGGGAAAGATCTCACCAGGACTCTCCTGGGGTGGAAGGGGGGAGTGTCAGTGACTCCCACCAGTGCACGTGTGGTGGAGGAGAAGCACCTTGGGGCTCTTGCCATGTAGGGATCTTCTCTTTGTTTCTTCCTTCACTTCCACGTTCTCCCCTTGTCCACAGTACCTGTTGTTTAGACATTGGTGCAGCTAAAGGGGGGGACAACTTCTGGAGGCAGCCAAGCTACACGTGCTGCTGGTGGAATGGGCTTCTCCATGAAGTTGGTGTAGGTGGGGTGAGCTTCCTCTGGTACCTCAGCCTGCTTCTGAAGGGCTGAGAGCAGAAGGAAGATGGTTTTGTGTGTCAGGAGATCCTCAGGTTCAGGGTGATGGTGCAACGTTGATGGTCACGTGCTCCATAAGATGGATGTCAGAACCTGGGATGCTGAAAACAATGACTCAAACTCTCCCTTTCAAATGAATGGCCCTGCTCTCCTCCTCCATCCCACCCCTTCTCCTGGCCCCAGGCTCCTGAGGTGGCTCTTTCCCAAGGTGGACCTGAGCAGTGGAAGTCTGCTGTTGACATTGGCCAGTAAGAGGTGGTGTGATTCCACACCCTGACAGTCAAATCAGTCACGTGCACCATCACCAGCTGAAGCAGCTCCTGATCTCCTCCTGATAAAAGCCACCACAGGAGGTGTTTCACACCCAACGAGGCTGTGGCTGTTGCAGGGCAGCTTGAAAACCACCTGGAGGTGCTCGTTGGGTTTGTGCAACCACTTGATTCATCCTCACCTGGCACTTGAGCCTCAGTCTCCTCCTTCAGGTAGCCCAAGGGCTGTGTGAGCACACGGTCTGACCTCCAGAGGAGGTAAGACAAGGTTTGGTTGGTTCACAAAGCCTCAGCAGCTCTTCAGCCCATACTTTCGTAGGGTCTGTTGTTTGGCCTAGGAGAACTTTTCTTTCTTACGTAAATTTGGGATTTGTGAGCCCTGTTGAGGCTGGTCCAGGGTCAGCTTGGCATGTTTTGAAGGGACTATCAGCTGCTTTTGATAAAAATACAATCTTTTAGGTCAACAGCCACCATAAATATGTTGACATTTATCAAGGTGTTTGTTCGACTGCCAGAGAAGTTGCCACTGGAGCTCCCAGTTCCTGGCTGTGAGAGTTTGTGGTTGAAAAGCCAAGGGAGGACTCTTCCCGTGGAGAACAATGTTCTGGTGATGTTCTGAAAAGGTTTTATGTGATTTCCAAGAGAGATATTTATGTTCTTGCTCCATGGATGTTACAACCTGTTCTTCAAACCACATCCACTCGTTGGGGTTTAGACATTGGTGCAGCTAAAGTCTTCCAGAAGAAGAAGTGAAGGTCTTCCCTAGCTACAGACCTTCCCAGTACCACAGAGTTTCTCTGCCAAATTCTTATAGAATTATTTAGGTTGGAAAAGTCTTTTAAGGTCCTGGAATCCAACCATTGACCTCACTCTACCAAGTCCACCACTAAAACCGTGTCCCTCAGCACCATATCTACATGACTTGGAAACCCCTCCAGGGGTGGGGACTCCACCACTGCCCTGGGCAACCCTTTCAGTGAGGAAATTTTTCCTAATGTTGAACCTAAACCTCCTCTGAAGCGACTTGAGGCCTCCTGTCAGGAGCTGTGCAGAGCCAGAAGGTCTCCCCTGAGCCTCCTTTGCTCCAGGCTCAGCAACCG
>NW_008623449.1:0-9315 GCF_000691845.1 Merops nubicus | reverse complement strand
CCCGTCCGTGGCCCTGCTGGCCGCACCGGTTCTGCTCCAAGCCAGGCTGCTGTTGGCCTCCTTGGCCACCTGGGCACACGCTGCCTCATCTCCAGCTGCCTGTTGACCAACCCCCCAGGTCCTTTTCCCCCAGTCACTGTCCAGCCCCTCTCCCCCAGCCTGGAGCACTGCAGGGGGTTGGTGTGACCCACGGGCAGGACCAAGTGTCCTTCAAGCTTTAGACATCAAAGCATCAGATTTTCTCCATCCAGAGAAGACATTTCTGAGCTGGGGCTTCAGCTCAAGCTCCTCACAACACGCAGCCAGCTCCCAGCCAGTCAGTTTGGGGGGTGAATTCAGTTTAATCTGGTTTCTCCTGAAACATGCAGAAGAAATTTCCCTTCATGCCTCGGGTTCTATTGCACCAAGCTCAACCTGGGTTGGGAAATCTCCCCCTGGTCTTGTCCAACAGCTTCCACTCGTCTCCAGTTACAGCAGAAGATCAACCACGTGGGGACAGGCAAGGCAGAACTCTTGGAACTGGGTGAAAGAAAACCCAAATCGAGTCTGAATTACCAAGAAATGGACAATAAAGAGGAACCTGCAGGTGGACACCATCCTTGGGAGGTGGAGGTGGACTGGGCAGCACTCTCCAGCAGCCAGCTCCTCAGGGGCAGCATTTTTGGGTCTGAGCTTTGGTTCTTCATGTAATGTGGAAGAAAATCCTGGTCCTGCTCTGGTCCCCACTCACCTTCTCCTGGCAGCTGGAAGGTAAATCTGTGACCCATCAAAGGTGAAGCTCTGGTTGGGGAATGTTTTGCAGTGCAAGGCTCCAGCAGTAAAACCAGGAGCTCCTTCCCAGCACCTGGGGCTTGGAACGAGATGATCTTCAACCTTCCAACCCAAACTGGTCCATGGTTTGATGACTTCTCCTTCCTGCAGCCCTCCCCTGGGTCTCTAAATGGCTCCTGGCCACACTCAGATCATCCAAGAAGGCTTTTTTTGGTAGCTGAGGGCTTGTCTTGCTGCTCACCCCCTCCCCAGAGCACCCCACACTACATCATACCTGTGGGGTGATGCTGGTGGGACACCCTTTGCCTCAGACACCCAACTAAGGGTCATGTTGGGAGAAGAACCTGGTTGAGTCAGGCTCTGTTCTCCTCTGGGGGCTGGGAGTCAGAAGAGAGGGAGGGAGACCTGCACCCCAGCAGCTTTTTTCCTCCATGTTAAACCAAGAAGAAGCTGAGATGATTATCAGCTATGAAATTTGGAGCCAGCTTGAGTTGGGGGAGATGAATCCCTTCCTTTGCCTCTGCCCCTTGCAGAAGAGAGTTGCCAACATCTCCTAGATACCTTCAGCTCCTTCTTCCTCCTTGGCAGGGGTGGCTTTGGGAAACGTGGAATTCTAGAGTTAACAATGAGCTTTGTGGAGTTAGTGTTCCTGGAGTGGGATCTGTGTTTAGCCTCCAGCTCCAAGAGTAGCTGGGGTGCTTCCCTGCCAAAAAAAAAAGTGTTTATTCCCCCCCAAAATTGGTGAAATCTAAGGGAGCTTTTTGCACAGCAAAAAAAAAGAAGTGTTGCAACTGGCAATGTAAACAGCTCGATGTGTTTCTGGAAATTCAAGTACAAACTGCTGGCACAGAGCTATGGCCTGATGCATAAAGTCTCTTTGTTTCAAGAAACCAAGAGGAAATGAGAAATTTTTCTGCTTTATGGGAAGAAAAAAAACAATAAAATTAAGATATGCTAGAAAAAGATTGGAAAAAAACCACCACCTCCCAGTTGTATCATTGTTCAACAGGAGATATTTTAGAGGTGTTACGTCTTAGAGGGTTCATTTTATAGCTATGAAGTTGCCTTCAAGAGTTTTTTTTTTTGAGGACAAAACCACCTCCTGCATCTCTGCAGGGAGGGATCTGTTGGTGTGATCTCACCAGCACAGTGACCTCACCTGCAGGTTGAGAACGTGGACCAAGCTTTCCAAAATGGATTGCACCTCCCCTCCCAAGAAAGCTTTTCAGGTCTTTAAGGACTCAGGTCTTTTTTAAAGCACTTAGTGGCTCTAGTAAAGACAAGGTTTAATCCTACAAGGTGGTTTTTGGATTAATATATAATATTTACCAAGGTGTGTGGCCTCTAACTGGTAGATGTAAATTCTTGAGGGGTTCATTTACTCAAGGCAAAGTTATTCAAACAGAGCAACCTGCTGTGGTTGCAGATGTCCCTGCTCCCTGCAGGGAGTTGGACCAGATGGCTTTGAAAGGTCCCTTCCCACCCAACCCAGTCCAGGATTCTATACAATTAGATTTTAAGTTGTGAGGCAGGGTAGAGGAGAATTGAAGGACACCCAAGGAGGGTGGTTGTTTTGAGCACCAATCCCTGAAACTCAGTCTGGAAACCAAGAGTCCTTCTGGGTTCTCTCCCATTTGCTCCTGAAGAGGAACAATCCCATGGAAGGGTCTTCCTGGGGAGGTATGAACCATGGAGTGAAAGCAGCCTGGGAATAATACAGGAGGGAAAATGAGCATCAATTCCTCCCCACCAGTGGAGCAGTCATCTAGTCATGGGCTGAGGGCACTGGGGTTCTTCAGCCTGGAGAAGAGAAGACTCCATGGGGACCTTAGAACTGCCTCCAATACCTGAAAGGAACTTCCAGGAGAAAGACTTTCCACAAGGATGCCCCATGACAGGACAAGGGGACGTGGTTCTAAACTGAAGGAGAGGAGGTTCAGACTAGATCTTAGGAAGTTCTTCTCTCTGAAGGTGATGAGACACTAGAGGAGGTTGCCCGGGGAAGCTGTGGATGCTCCATCACTGGAGGTGTTCAAGGCCAGGTTGGATGGGGCTTGGAGCAACCTGGTCTGGTTGAGAGGCATCCCTGCCCTCGACAGGGAGGTTGGGTGAGATGATCTCTAGGGTCCCTTCCATCCTAAGCCATTCCATGATCACATCTTTGAAGTAAGAAGCTGCTGCTTGTACCAAGACACCTTTTTTTTCCTGATCCTACCCAAATTTTAGCCCGTGGGCTGGATCAGGATTTTTTCTGCTGTCTCCAACCCACTCACCACTCCGAAGATAGGTTTGGTCTTGCCAGAGGCATTTATGGGCTTGATAATATCATGAGGATGATGGGATATGTGAAGTCACCCTTGGCATGGGCTACGACCTGCACCCATCATACCTGACACCAGCTGAACCTGCTCGTGCAGCTCTCCTCCCTGGTGGAGAGGTTCCCACATGGGGCACTGGAGCGTTGTGACTGGGATGGAGGAGCTCCAGCCCACCTCAGGGACCCTCCTCCTCTGGGGCTGGAAGGACTTGAGGTTGCCTCCTCAACCATGGCTGATTTCCTGGTGGAAATTTTGGGGATCGAGATGACTTTGGGGGATAGGTGACTTGGATTTTTTTTTTTGGTGTGCTCTGCACTTTCCCTGGGGAACTTCAGAGTGCAGAGATGGTTTCAAATGATCTGGGGTTTGTTCTGGACTCCACCAAACCCATGAGTCCTCTTGGTGTTGGCAAGTGTTGACAAAATGAGGAAGCCCAAGGGAGAGATCAGTCAGCACTCTGAGATTTCTGTGATTCACTTGTCATCGGCTGATCTGGAGGTGGTGGAAACATCAGGGTTGGGCTCTTCTCCCAAGGAACAAGCCACAGGACAAGAGGAAACGGCCTCAAGATGCTCCAAGGGAGGTTGAGGTTGGACACGAGGAACAATTTCTTCCCAAAAGTGTTGGTGAAGGCCTTGCCCAGGCTGCCCAGGTGGAATCCTCATCCCTGGAGGGACTGAGAAGCTGTGGAGATGTGGTGCTGAGGGACATGTTGTAGAGATGTCCTTGCAGTACTGGGTTAACGGTTGCACTTGATGATTTTAAAGGTCTGCTCCAACCTAAACGATTCTGTGATACCTTCCTGTTCATGAGCTTACAGATCTGAGGGAGAAGCTCCCCAGGGAGGCTCCACAACCTCCATCTGTGGAGACTTCTGTGATCCAGCTCGATAAAGCCCTGAGCCACCTCCTCACTGAGGCCCTCCTGAGGCCCATCCCAACCTCAATCATCCTGTGAGCCTAATTTTGAGGTCGTTGGATGAACTGGATAATCACCTCTGGGTCTTTCCCTGATGAACAGCTTCTCATTTCAAATGTGTAGACTTTGGAAACCAGCTGTTTCTTGGGATGTTGGCCAAAAGAGGAAGAACCCACGTTCCTGTGAGTATTCCAAGGAGGAAACCTGTTTTCATCTGGTTTTGTGTCTTGAGGTTGATGAACTCTGGTGTTTAAGGAAGTATGGACTCTGCTTGAAGGCTTTCTGATGGTCAAGGCACTTCAAGGAGTCTCTGGTGTGGAGGTTTCTCCAATATTTAATACTCTCTGGACCCACCAGATGGATTCTAACTCTGACCAGATAAACTTCCAGGGTCTAAAAGGTTGTGTTGGGGAGAAACCTTGTAGGAGAAGGTTTCTTTGTCCAATTGACTGAAAAACTTGCCCACGTGAGGCAGGGTGAAGGATCTCAAACTTCTCATCTACGTTCACACAGAAAGCAGAGCTGCAGACAAAGCCCAGATCTTCTGGGCCCTCTGATGTTGAGGGTATAACAGAGACTGACCTCTTTGAAAACAAAAGCAGAATGGACCTTCTTGATCAAGGACAAGATCAAAAAGAAAGGGTAGCCTCTGATCCTCCTCCCCCTCTGTCTCCTCCTCTCTTTTTTCCTTTCTTTGGTGCCTTTTAGCCCATTGTATTTGCTACTAAAAGGAGGGGGAAAAAAAGGAAAAGGGCATTTTGCAGTGCAGCAGAAGCCACGGAGAACAAAAATCCCACGTGGCTTTTCCTTCTGGTGGCTCCACTCAACTGCTTTCTGCCGTGGGGGGATGTTGCAGTAGGCTCCTGGTCACTAAAACATGTTGGTGTGAATGCCTCTGGTCTGATCTTGGAGTGTGTGACAGATTTCCGTGCCCCTCGGTCAAACCTTGACCAGATTGGCCAAACCATGTGCTTCAAGGGACAGTTGTGGGAGGGAAGGTCTGAATTCCCTGCTGCTGGATCCGTGAAGCCCCAGCATGGACCTGATAGTAGCAGTCAACCTCTAAGAAATGTTCTGCTGTTGACAGGAGAGATGTTGACTGAGGGTCTCCGACCTTCTTCTCCCATCTCACACGCCAGGAGGTATCTAAACATCAGCTTAGTGCCCCAAAGCATGGTGAGATGAGTCCCAGGAGCAGTCCCAAAACATTCCAGGTGAGGTTGGATGGAGCTCTGAGCAACCTGCTCTAGCTGCAGATGTCCCTGCTCCCTGCAGGGGGTTGGACTGGGTGACCTTGAAAGGTCCCTTCCCACCCAAACCATCCTAGGATTCTATGATCTACAAGTCACTGCCCCCTCCTCCTGAAGGTTACCAATCTGTTGTCATCCAGGACAACTAGTGTCACCCCACTGAAGGCAAAGGACAAGAAGATGAGGAAGATGAGGGCAAGGAGCAAGGTTTGTGAGGGTCTGGAGGTGCTGCCAGCTCGCACTCTGGGCTGTTGTGCCACGTTCAAGCTCCTGAAGCCAGCTGAGCAACAGTCATCTGGCAGCAAATCGAGGTGACACGAAACCCCTGTACCTCCTGGAGAGGACGAAGGACCTTCTTGCCCCACAAAACATCACCTGTTGGGTGGGTTGGTTTCAGGCAGGTGGGTTTCTCTGCTGGGATGGAGGAATGCAGCTGGTGTTGCACTCAGAAACGTGGGTTGGGTTACGCTCTGGCTTCTGCCACTCAAGGGAAGTCCATACCTGCTGGTGGGGAGAAGTTTGAGCAGCAACCTGCCCCGTTTAGAGACATTAAAATAAGCAGTTGAACAAAGAACTCTGTGTTCTGCCTCATTCTCCATTCAGTGCCCTGGTCAGCTCTTGAAATGCCATCAAGGAGAAGGTTGGCCTCGCCAGGGAGAGGTCACCACTACAAAGAAGCCAAGGCCAGAGAAGAAGGAGCAAGCACAAGGAGGTTTTTCTGAGCCCTGCAGATCAATGGGTTGGTCCTTCTCTGCTTCCCACACTCTTTGGGTTGCATTCCAGAAAGCAAAGATGGTGCAGGAGGATGGTCTAAGTCCAACGACATGGCTTCAAACAGCAGTGGTGTGAGCAGGTCCTGCAAACCAGCCAAGTTCTCAGAGGAGAAGGAAAAGCCCCATCTAAGATTGTGAGGACATCACCGTGGTGCCTGGGTCTCACACGTGGTGGTAGTTCCCCTGAGAGACTTCAAAGCCCTGCTAGATGAGTGCTGCTGGGCTCCTCTAGCAGGTAGGGAAACTGAGGCACGCAGCTTTAGTCCTCACTCGGGGTGAGGAAGTGACTTGCTGCTAGAGATGGAGACAGATTTTGCTGGTTTTGAGCTGGTCAGCCCTAGTGAGGACTGAAAGACCCAAAGCAGTTGTCCCACCACAAAGCTCAGATGCCTTAGAGGAGATTTAGGTGGAGTTCAGACCCGAACTTGACGATTTTAAACCATTTTAAACCCCCCCAACCTGCTGCCTGGTGCTGTCTTCTGGGTCCTGGCCATCCATCCCACCCCAATCCAAGCAAGGCCCCCGCTGGAGGGCACGAAGATCCCTGGAGCCTCTTCAGAGGTGTTCCCAAGCCAGGCCATGGCAAAGCTCTGTCTCCAGGCTGGGCTTGCAGGGAGGTTTGTTGAGATCTGGGCACCTCTGGGCTCAACCTGGTGCAGCTCTTGCTTCTTCTTCCTAGGCTGAGCTCACCCTGGAGCTGGAGTTCTTGGTTTGGAGTTGTCCCTTGGTTTTATGGCCTTGCTCAGGTTTTATGATGAGCATAAACGACTGGAAAATGGAGTCACTGAGATCTTTGGAGCAGGTGGTGGCTCTTCAAAGAGGCCAAGAGCCAACCACACCTGCAGAGCTCATAAACTCTGCAGGTGATGAGGAGATAAAAGGGCCCATCTGGCATCTCCTACCTGGGGTGGGGTTGGTTCTTCCAGCCTCAATCCCATCACTTTGCTAAGGGTTTTTTTTTTTTGGATGTCCTGAATGGAAAGGCTGAGACCAGACGACGTGGGTCCTAAGCCTCTGAGCTGGAACCTCTAGACCTGCTGCTGTCCTGACACAGAAACCATCTGTACATCTCACAGCTCCTCCTAAATTTGATCCTGGTGCATGGAAAAGTTGTCATCTAAGAAAGCATCTGGCTGGAGAAGCTGGTTGGCAGCTGCAGCAGGGAGTGGTGTCCAGCCTGCGTCGGGTTTTGGCAGGTCCACCTCCGTTCCTAGCCACCTTGGAAGACTTCCCAAGGTCTTAGCTCTTGATGGAAGAAAAAAACTCCCCAGACTGCCCCAACACCTCTTGTTGGAGGCCATCACTCTGTAACCATCTCCCTGCAGCTAACTGTTGTGGGGGGCTGGAGCAGAGAAGCAGCTGAAGCTGGTGGGGATGGAGGACGCTCACTCTGGAGTTCATCCAGCTCAAGGTTGTCCCTCTCTGTCTTCTCTGAACGTCCTCAAAGAGATGTGAGAATTGTAGGGAAGCCTGCCATGCTTGCTGCCTTGGGCAGCCCCATAGCCTTATGGGTCAGTCCTCCTGTAATGCTGGACAGGCTGAACTTCACCCAGAGAAGACATCCACGTGCTCCAGCTTTTCTCAGAGAGCATGGAGTGATACGATGGGTTTATCTTCTAGCTGATGCAGCTCATTGGACAATTTAGCTTGCCAACCCGAGCCATGATGTGGGGGTGACCTGCTGGGAAGCAACTCCACAGAGAAGGACTTGGAAGTCCTGGGGGCCAAGCAAGTGGCCCATGAGCCAGGAATGGGCCCTTGTGGCCAGCAAGGCCCATGGTCTCCTGAGGTGCTTGGAGAAGGGTGTGGGCAGCAGGTCCAGGGAGGTTCTCCTGCCCATCTGCTTTGCCCTAGGGAGGACAACTCTGGAGTACTGGGTCCAGTTCTGGGCTCCCCAGCTCAAGAGAGACCAGGAGCTACTGGAGAGAGTCCAGTGGAGGCTCCAAAGCTGCTGAGGGGCTGGAGCATCTCTGTGCCAGGACAGGCTGAGAGCCCTGGGGCTGGTCAGCTGGAGAAGACTCAGAGGGGATCTGATCAATGCTGAGCAAGAGCTAAAGGGTCAAGAGGCTGGGGCCAGACTCTGGTCAGTGGTGCCCAGGGACAGGAGAAGGGGCAACGGGCACCAACTGGAACCCAGGAGGTGCCACCTGAGCAGGAGGAGAAACTTCTTTGGGGTGAGGGTGGCCGAGCCTGGAGCAGCTGCCCAGAGAGGCTGTGGAGGCTCCTGCTCTGGAGAGATCCCAAACCCACCTGGCTGTGACCCTGGGTGACCTGCTGGAGCAGGGGGGTTGGCTGAGATGATCTCCAGAGGTCCCTCCCAACCCCACCATGGTGGGGTTCCATGATCCAGTGAACCCAGATGTTTATGGTGGCAACCACTGCTTAAGTTTGGGGGTTTTGGAGGCTTTTAGGGCAGCTGGAGGTTGGACACTTATTACCAGGTTGCCTTTGCACCTCCTTTCTTCTTGTGTCATCTCCAACGGAAGCAGCAAGTTTCAGGGGCTGCCCCGTTGCATCTCCCACTCATCACCAGATGACAGCAACTGGGGGATGTTGGCTGGGGGTCGAGGCACTGAAATGTGTGATGGTTGCAGCTCAGTGATGACCAAGCATTGCCCAACTGCTAACCACACACAGAGGCCTCCACTCTGTAGGCACGTTCATCTTCAGCAGGGCTGGAGGACAAAGAGCTTGACGGGAGGATGGGACCCACCTTAGTGTCACCATGGCCAAATATTTCTCTTCGTTTCTATTTAAGGCTGAGGTTTGTTGAGTCTTTGAGTGGGTGAGGTTTATTCATCTGGGGGAATTAAGGATTTGCCCATGAGCACAACAGGAAGATCTCTGTGTGAATATTATTGAGCTCTGCTGACATCTCAGATAACTTCTGGTGGTTTCTCATGCCATTGTTTGGGTGAAGCTGGTGTTTGCAAAAGATGTCAACCCTGTTCTCCACCCATCCTTCATCCAACCATCCATCCATCCATCCATCCATCCATCCACCCACCCACCCTTGGGACTTTCCACTCCTCTTGTCCCCTAGCACCAACATCTTGGCACAGAAGAGAGAGAAAATCCACCATGGAGATGTCTCCTCAGGGAAATCAAAATGAATTGGTAACTTCAGGGAGGTTGGACTGGATGCCCTTCAAAGGTCCCTTCCAACCTAAAACCTTCTGTGATGCCAAAGGCTTTTGAGGACCACGTAGAATGAAAATTAGGTTTGGACATGGAGCTTTTGGGGGGGAACAGTGGTTTTTATTCAGGCTTCTAGGACTAAATTTG
>NW_008623448.1:28364-34936 GCF_000691845.1 Merops nubicus | reverse complement strand
GGTCCCTTCCACCCCCACCATGCTGGGCCTCTGAATCTGTCATGCCCTGCTGCTGCTCCAGCCCTTTCTAAGTCTGCAACATCTGTGACCCCAGCAGTGCTGGTCCAGGTTTCCTCCTGCAGCAGCTTTCTCAGCAGGGGGGATAAACCTCGAATGTGGCCTCCATAGACAGCCTCTGATGGCAGCCAGAAGGTTTCTGAGGAAAGGCTGAGATGATGTTGCTTCCTGTGGGACCTGTGTGTAAATAAAACAGGTCAGGGATGCTCCTCTGGCCTTGGTGGCACGTAGCCTAGTCTAGTGTGTCCTCAGGGCTAAAGCATCTCCCTAGAAAACAGGGTGGCTCCTACTCTGGTCCCTGAGCTGAGCTGGGGTTAGTTGGCCCAGTGCGCTACTGGTGAAGGAGCAGGGCACGGACTCTCCACCAGTTGCCTGAGGCTCTGTTGAACTTCTGCCTCTCCAGGCCAGCCTCCTCTGCTGACCTGGCTCCTCCAGCACAATCTGGGGATTAAACTCATCCGGCAGAAGAGCCTGGCCATGGAGAGGTGGCACCTCTCCATCCCTCTCAGCTCCAGCCGCAAGGTAAGGAGGGACATGCCTCCCTAGTCTGGAGTCTTTCCTGCCTAGGGCAGGGATGAAGCCCCTGCTGAAATACTCAGGGTGGGACTGGACAGGAACTGACTTTCTGAGGAGCATGGGAGGAGCTGGTAGGACACGTGAATCCCAGTAGGGTTGGAAGGATGGAGGGAAGGGTGGGAAGGATCAGAGACATTTTCCTCAGGATGAGGCTGGGAAGTCCAACCATCCCCTTATTGCTGTCCCAGGCAGGGTTTGTCCCTTGGTTTTTGGGTTCAGTCATAGAATCATTTTGGTTGGAAGAGACCTTCAAGATCATTGAGTCCAACCATCCCCCAGTACTGCCAGGTCCCCACTGTCCAATGTCCCTCAGCACCACATCTCCATGGCTTGGAAACCCTTCCAGGGATGGGGACTCCACCACTGCACTGGGCAGCCTGGCACAGCCCTGGACAACCCTCAAGGGCAAGAAATTGTTCCTCGGGGTCAACCTCAACCTCCCGTGGGCCAACTTGAGGCTGTTTCCTCTTGTCCTACCCATTATTCCTTGGAAGGAGAGCCCAACCCCCCCCTGGCTCCAGCCTCCTGTCAGGGAGCTGTGGAGAGCCAGAAGGTCTCCCCTGAGCCTCCACAGCTCCAGGCTCAGCACCCCCAGCTCTCTCAACAATCCTGGCCACTGGCCTTGGCTGAGGGATCCTATGGGACAGAAGATGCTGCCAGGGTGTCCCTGGAGCTGGGGCTGCCCTGGCACTCCCTGTCCCACAAAGACCAACCTCCAGCCGTTGGCCCTCACACCACGCTGCCACAAGTGCCAGTGTGCAAGGACACCAATTGTGTCCCCCCAGGTCACATCACGTCTCCCCAAAGCCACGACGGGGCCGCTGAGGGCTGAAGCTCCTGCCGAGACCTTTGTGTGGCAGCAGCTCCCAGCTGTGGTGGAGGCTGCAAGAGATGCTGCACCCCCCAGTCCAGCCCAGCCACTGCCCCCCATCTCCTCTGCAACCTCATCCAGCAGCTGGCAGACAGCACAGGGGGAAGGTGACTCCAGGCCTCCTCCTGGCCTGGCTGAGGAGGACGTGGCATCCTTCTTCATGACGCAGGTGAGGCCGGGCCATGAGCTGTCAGGACTTCAGGGCTTGTCATGGATGGATCTTCGTTGGCTGAGTGAGTGAATGGTGTGTACGTGCTGTGGACACCAACGGTTCCAACCCTTCTTCAGCTGCAAGGGAGTTAAGGCTGGAAGCCTTAGAAAGAAGCATGAATGCCATGTTTGTGACCAAGAACAAGAACTGATGGCCTCTTAGAGATCACCAGGGCAGCTTTTTGTCTTCATTTCCCTAAAAATCTTGTGTGTGTCAGGGCAAAACAAGTCTGTGCTGGGGTGGGGATGGCCCCTCTGTCCTCTGTGCCTAGTCCTGCTGAGCAGAGATGGGCTGAGGTGGTGGTTGTGTGGCTCGGTGCCACCAGGAGACCTCTGGTCACAGCAGGACAGGCTCTGGCTGACTCCATCAGCTTGACTGGCGGGAAGGGGCTGCTGTGAATTCCTTTCTTTTGCTGCTTGGAGGTGGAGGATGTGTCCAGACCCCCGCTGAGACCCATGGCAGAGGGCAGGCTGGAGGAGAGGATTGGGCACAGGGGAGAAGAAAGCTCCCAGGCGGTTCCCGAGCGATACAAAGGCTACGAGGAGCTGCTCGGGGGAGACACGGACCCAGACTTCATCAAGCCCATTGGTGAGTGAAGACAGCAGAAGGCTCCTGCCTGGAAACACCTTGGCAGGTCGATGAGCATCACGCTCCACTCTGACCCAAAAAAGAAGCAGCAAAGGCTTTGGTTGTCCCGTTTCCCCGGCTCACAGGGATACAGCAGAACGTGCGGGCGTTGTACTACATCCTGGAGCACCCCCGGGTGTACCGGGATGCCACCCCACGGCTGGACACCCTGCAGAAGCCCTACGTGCCTCGGAAGAAGGTAGAGAGAAGAAGCTCCTAAGGGAGACAGGTTGCATCTCTACATGGTGTTTGGATGGATGCTGAGAGCCTGAGGTGGGCTTGGCCCCTGTTCCTGATCACAGAACCATTCTGGTTTCTGGAGGCTGGGCCAGTGTTGCTCAATAAGCTTAACTGGGTGTCTAAACCAGACCAGCTTGATCCAAAAAAAGAGACTGCCTCACCTACCTTGGCCCATGTTAGTTTGGGTCAGCCTGGAGGGTGGAGGGGAGACAGGCTGCAGCCTCCTGGTCTTCCTTGCAGCATGGGAGGATGCTCAGTGCTCCCACGCGAAAGACAAGAGCAGAGGTCCTGGATGGAATCCTGATGGCCATGAGAAACACTTCGACAATCACTGAAGTCCCCTTGGGTAGGTTCTTGCATTCCCAGTTTCTCCTGTTGATAGCACCACAGAGGCAGGGGCAGGAGATGTGGTGCCTTGAATCCTGGGGTCACTTTTGGGCCCCTCCCTCCAAGAAGGACCTTGAGGGGCTGGAGCATGGCCAGAGAAGGGCAACAAAGCTGCTGGGGAAGGGTCTAGAGCCCAAGGGTGGGGAGGAGCAGCTGAGGGAGCTGGGGGTGCTGAGCCTGGAGCTGTGGAGGCTGAGGGGAGACCTTCTGGCTCTCCACAGCTCCCTGACAGGAGCCTGGAGCCAGGTGGGGGTTGGGCTCTGCTCCCAAAGACCAAGTGACAGGACAGGAGGAAACAGCCTCAAGTTGCACACGGGGAGGTTGAGGTTGGACCTGAGGAACAACTTCTTGCCTGTGAGGGTTGTCCAGTTGTGTCCCAGGCTGCCCAGAGCAGGTCATAGAACCATTTTGGTTGGGAGAGACCTTTAACATCATCAGGCTCAACCATTAACCCCAGCACTGCCAGGTCTCCACTGACCTGTGTCCCTCAGCACCACATCCCCACGGCTTGGAAACCCCTCCAGGGCTGGGGACTCCAGCACCTCCCTGGGCAGCCTGGGCCAAGGCCTCACCACTCTGCCAGGAAAGAAATTCTGCCTCAGATCGAGCGGAAGCCTCCCCTGGGGCAACTTCAGCCCAGTGCCTCTTGTCCGGTCATTGGTGCCCAGTCCAGGGGCACTTCCCTCCTTCTGCTAGACACCGTTTTTGGTCCAGGCCAGGATGCTGGTCGCTTTCTTGGCCACCTGGGTGCATGCTGGCTTATAATCAGCTGGCTGACCACCAACTTTTCAGGCTTTTTCCTTTTGGGGCTCCTGCTTGGTGTGGCCACCAGGACAGAGCTGGATCCCAGCAGCCACCTCTGTGTCCCTGTGCCGCAGGGACAAGACGGGGCCGGAGCTGCTGGTGGGCAGAGGCATGGGAGGGAAGGTCAAATATTGCCAAGCAGCCATCTCATTGCTCTCCCCAACCCCTGGCCTTTTCCAGCATCTGTTCTGCAGAAGAGGAAATCCAGCCCCAGGGAGTACTGGGAAGCACGGAGGCTGATGAAGGAATTCCAGGAGGTGTTCAAGATCCTTCCTGAAACCCTTGGCGAGGAGATGGGCAAGCCCTTGGAGGAGGCACAGCTGGTAGAAGACCTTCTTGCAGAGGCAACACCCAAGCAGAAGAGCCCAAAAGAGCTGCCAGGGAAAAGAGTGGCCAAGAAGGTGCCCAAAGTTTAGTTGTCAGCATAGCCAAGGGTTGAATAAAGCATCCCACACCTTGGTCCTCTCGGAATAAATGAAACTTGTTTGGAGCCGTTTTTCCCCTCCTGAGGCTGGCAGGTGCAGGGTGTGGAGACAAGACTCATCTCAGGCTTTCACGTGGCGACGTCCAGCTGGAGAGCAGCGATACAGCCACGATGCTGTGCTGACAGGACACGGAGCCCAGGTCTGCTCATGGCTGTGCTCTGCAGCTCCTGGAGAAGAAGCTGTGTCCTCACCCAGCCCTGCACAGAAACTGGCCTGGAGGAAAAACTACTGCACCCTCTGGGAACTGCAGGGGGGGTTTGGCCAGCTACAACTGGGCTGTGAGCGCCCTGTCCCATGAGACGCATAGGTCATGATGGGCCAACCTGGCCAACCTCCCCTGGAATGGTTCCAGGGATGGGGCAGCGACCACCTCTCGGGGAAACCTGGGCCAGGGGCTCGTCACCCTCAGCATCAAACATTTCTCCTTTCTCTCTGGTCTCAGTCTCCCTCTTTGAGTTTCAGACCATCCCCCCTTGTCCTGTCCCAACAGGCCCCGCTCAAAAGTCCCTCCCCAGCTTTCTGAGAGGCCCCTGGAAGTCCTGGTAGGCCCCCAGCAGGTCTCCCCAGCTGGAGCCTTCTCCTCTGCAGGCTGCCCAAGCCCAACCCTCTCAGCCTGACCTCCCAGCAGAGGGGTCCCAGTTATTAGTAGTTATTAAAACCCCAAATCCACCATCCCTAAAACCAGCTGCACCAGCGCAACCGGAGAGGTTGGGCAACGTGATGGGGCGCGACGGAAGGTGCCTGCTTCCCCCTGGCTGCTTGAAATCCAAGTCCTTCTACACACCTTCACCTTTCCTTTCTACCCTTGCAAAACATTCATCAACCACCTCGACCAGCCAGGGACGAGCGCAGCCTGCTGGGTACAGGCACCAGCAGGATCCTGCTTGTTCCCAAGTACGGCAACTTGAGCAGAAACGGGGAGTTCAATGTCAGAACCTGGTTTTATTCTCGTTTCACCTCAGCCTTTGTCCTGCAGTTTAAGTCCCTGCTGTTCAAACGTGTGCGTTATTTGGACACACTCCCTGGATTTCTGGTTTGTGACAAATTTTTTGCTCACAAGCAGGATTTACTCCTTCCCAAATAACAGAAGCCACAACATGACAGATGCCTGCGTGTCATTTTACCCACCCATTTTACACATGCAACAGTCCTTGGGTAACTTCTATCGAGTTTTAGCATGTTCAGGTGAAGCCATGTTGGTTCAGCTGAGACCCAAAACCACCCTTCAGTTTTTTACCACCCTGTTGCTCTGCTGGCAAGCTGAGGAGGACACAAAAGCACAACGATTTAAAGCACTATCAGGAGAAAAAAAAACCCCATGTAGCAACATCTAGGTTGGGTTTTGAGTCTGACAGTAACCACCAAGGAAACTGGGCACAGAACCCCACCTCGGAACCAGCTGCAGATTTTCCTGTTTGCATAGTGAAAAGCTAATTCTAGAGCTGATGCTTCGTGGTGTTTTACAGCCCCAGGGCCAAGAATGCTTTGTGTGGGATGCGTGGGGATCATGGCAGGCTGGTGCCACCCACGGGGACGTCCCACGGGGCTCTGTCACATCCAAGAGTCGTCGGTTTTCACCTCGGGTCCCCCGACGGGTGAGAGGAGCCGCATGTCCGCGCAACGTGTTCCCTCCGCGCCTGGGACAAGCTCCTTGGTCTTTCAGCCGCCCCCGGGGCTGCTGGGGGGTGTGGGAGGAGCCCTGGGGTCCGTGCTCAGAGCGTTGCTAAAGGCTTGTTTTTATAACCAGGGACAAGTCTTTTAAGGCTTCGACCTCCCCTGTTGGCTTTCACTGAGGAAATACAGAGAAGCGCTTGTCCAAGCTACACGTCATGACTACTGTGCACAGCCTGTACAAGAGCGTTTGAGGAAAAATACTGACAATATACAACAACATTATACAATCATCTGGCATGATTCTTTCTTTTGGCACTTTTCCTTCATTTTTCTAATCTCACTGACTCCAAACACGGACCTTTCCTTACGGCTTTTCCCAGGGGAAAAAAAAAGCACTGGAGGGTGAGGAAGCAACTTTCCAGTTGGTGGCATCTTTGGCAGACATGGTCCTTCTGTCCTCAAGCCATCCCCAGCCCCTCCAGCAGTACAACCTCTTGACCTGTTTGGGATTTTTTTTTGTCTCACAGAAGAAAACAGCTTCCCATTTTGGGAGGATGCTCACACACCTGCGCTGTCCCACCGCCTTCATCCTGGAGAAAAGGCGGCTGCGGGGAGGAGGAGGGTTAGAAATGACTTTGATATGAAGTGTAAATAAATACTTGGTTTCATCTTAGGGCCTCTGCAGATCTTGTGCTGCATC
>NW_008623448.1:23091-28333 GCF_000691845.1 Merops nubicus | reverse complement strand
CAGGAGGTATTTCACTTCTCAGTTGGCATTCCCTGTGGCAAAGGTAGCGTCATACCTGACCCTGAAAGGGCAGGGGCTGGGAATTCCTGCTCTTTTAAGTGTAATTAGATACAATTATTTTTTTTTTGTGCAAGCTTACACAAACTTACAGAGTGTTAAATTAAAAAAAAAATTCATCCTAGCTTCACATTGACCTCAAGCCTCGAACCCACCACTACCTCGGGTGGGTGTCAGCTGGGGGCTCTCAGCTCAGAAGGCGACAAAAGGGTCTAGATGAGCCAGCTAAAAACTGACCCGTTCTCCTCAGTCTTTCAGCAGCCATCTGGAGAAGGGAAGGTAGAAATGCAGCCAGCAGCCTCACCGACTGAAAACCTGCAGGTTCTCGACCTCCCGAGGGAAGCTCGATCCCCCCCAGGCGCTCTCCTGAAAGCTGCTGTGATGCCACGTCCAAAGGTCTCCTTCGAGGTGGACACAAGGGACCCTGCGTGATGCTCTGGGAGCTGAGCTGGACTCGGGCTCTGTGTTGGGGGGAGCTGGCTGCCCAGTGAAGGCAAGTTTTGGGAAGCCAGGGTCACGAGGGACCCCTGTTTTGGCTGGGGATAAGCTCCAGCTCAGGCCTTGCCTCCCGTGCTCCCGCCCAGCTTGGGTTTAGAAAGAGGAAATTCACACACAAACCCCTAAGTAGTTCTGCAATCTTTTAAAAAGGAGGTTTTTAAGACACTGGCCTGGTGCGTTGGACTGCGAAATCTATTTTATGAGGGGGAAGAAAAGATACATTCAATGTGTAAATTGAGTTTTTTGTGGTGTAGGCTTGTTCAGAGAGAGAGAACGAAGGAAACTGTTCAGAGAAGTCTGATCTGGGCTCAAGGGATTAACCACAGGGAAGGGGCAGGGGATCTGTAAAAATAATTATCAACCTAAAAGCACTTGGCAAGTGCACACTTCAGCCCAAAATGCTGGGAACAAACGGCATGAGTTCCGAGTAAACGCTGCAAGTTCCCTCCTGAGCTGATTTCACTGCAAAGGGCAGGTCCAGACTATCGCCACCTCCCCCTGTGGTCTCTTCCAGGTCCCATCAGGGCTCCAGTTCCTAAATTTTCTCCTGATTCAACAGCCAGGCACAGGAGCAGGATTCGGTTTGGGTCAAAGCAGTACCTGAGGAGGCCAGGTCTGGCCAGCCCGAGGTACAACTTCAAACATCTACTTTGAGTGTTCAGGAGAGAGAGAGATAAGAGATATATTACGGAATCATTGCTATAAGGTTTCTCAAAACCAAAGTGTCAATCTGTTGAAATACAGTATTTAAAATATATAAATTTTATCCATTAAAATAGAAGATTTCTTTTTTTTTTTTTTCCCCTAAATCCAGTTCAATTAGGACACAACTCGCCAGGGTCCTTGCAGTTACACCAGTATGAGGAGAGAGAAACAGAAAAGCAGTTCTGTTTGGGCTTGGTTTGAAGCACTTAAGATGGAGGGAGAAATTGAACCGTGGTTTAAGAGGGAGGAAAGGGGGCAAGGACCCTTCTCTTGGGTCAGAGCCGTTGGTTCAGACCTGCTCTCTGTCCTCCCCTCATGCCACACCACTGGTCACCTCCCACAGCCACCACCCTGCAGCAAGGTCCCGGCAGGCACCGAGGGTCCCCCGTGAATACACTGCAAGGCAGCTCCACGGGCTGAGTCGAGCTGATGGGCTCTGAGCCTGGTTACTGGCAATGATCAAGAATTATTGTTAAGGCTGATGGGGAAAGGGGCTGGAAACATCAAGAGCGCAGAGGCGGGCTGGCCCCTGAAGGTTACATAGAATCCCAGACTGGTTTGGGTGGGAAGGGACCTTTCAAGGTCATCCAGTCCAACCCCCCTGCAGGGAGCAGGGACATCTGCAACTAGAGCAGGTTGCTCAGAGCCCCAGCCAACCTCCCCTGGAATGGTTCCAGGGATGGGGCAGTGAGCATCTCTCAGGGCAGCCGGGGCCAGGGGCTCACCACCCTCAGCAGCCAAAAATTCCCTCTTCTCTCCAGTCTAAATCTTCCTCTTTTAGTTTCAAACCATCCCCCCTCATCCCAGCACTAGAAGCTCTTGTAAAAAGTCCCTCCCCAGCTTTCTGAGAAGCCCCTGGAAGTCCTGGCAGGCCCCCAGAAGGTCTCCCCAGCTGGAGCCTTCTCCTCTGCAGGCTGCCCAAGCCCAACTCTCTCCTGCTGGGCTCCCAGCAGAGGGGTTCCCCCCTCGGGTCATTGCTGGGGCTCCTCTGGCCCTGCTCCAGCAGGTCCCTGTCTCTGCTGTGCTGAGGACTCCAGAGCTGCCCCAGCACTGCAGGGGGGTCTCCCCAGAGCGGGGCAGAGGGGCAGGATCCTCTCCCTGCCCTGCTGCCCACGCTGCTGGGGGTGCAGCCCACGCTGTCAGGGGCTCTCCAGGGCTGTGAGCCCTCTATGGGCAGAGAACAGACACTCCAAGCCCAGGCTCTCAGCTGGCTCTGGTCCAGGCTGCGGTGTGCGACTTCAGCCGTTGGCAGTGGAAATCTCTAGTGCTCTGCTCACCTGAGCTCTCCTAGTGCTTTGAACCTGGAGATAGGTGAGCAGCTCGAGCAGGGCCAGGCAGCCTCTTGCGTGGTCCCCACAAGCTGGGCTCCTGTCCCAGCTCTGCCTCCGGCCTGTCGGGTGCCTGGCAGAGGATGAGGATGTGTCAGACACCTCGGGATGCCTCCTCACCCCGCTCCTGGACATGTAAGGGCAGGTCTTAGGTGTGCTGAGATCTCTCTTAAGTGAGTGAGATCCTGCAGGGTATGTGTCAGCAGGGAGAACGTCCTTCCTGACATCACCCAGCCAGCATTTCCCTTTCTAGAGTTCAGTTTTAGCAGAAGAACATGAAACCCTGGGGCAGAAACCAGGAGAAATCTGCTGCCTGAGTCACAGCAGTGAGAGCATGGCTCCCAGCTGCCCTACCCGAGCTCTCTGCTGTGCCACTAACACGAACATGCAAGTTCTCATAAGGCTTTTCAGTAAAATCCTTACCTTTTTAGATTCATAGAATGGGCTGGGTTGAAGGCACCTTTCAAAGCCATCCAGCCCAACCCCCCTGCAGGGAGCAGGGACATCTGCAACTAGAGCAGGTTGCTCAGAGCCCTGGCCAACCTCACCTGGAATGGTTCCAGGGATGGGGCAGCGACCACCTGTTGGGGCAGCCTGGGACAGGGGCTCCCCACTCTCAACATAAAGAATTTCTTCCTTATATCTGGTCTAAATCTCTTTTAATTTCAAACAATTTTATATCTTTCTTCACTGCATTTAGCTTTCTCTTTAAGGCAAACAACTCATGATCTGTACTGCTGGTGCAGACAGTGAGATCCATTCATTTACAAGTAGTATGGGGGGACCTATTTGGTAGTTCCTCACAGAAACAGACCTCAGCATCCTCCCCAGCACCCCCTGAGCTGGGTCAGTTGAACACACTGACATCACTAATGGGCTGAGAACTGGGCAGAGGGGAGAGGACTCTTTCTAGAACAGGAAAAGTTTACTTTCAGTGAGTGGAGCTCTGATTTCTCTTGTCATATTGGAGCAGCAAGGCAAGGAAAGGACAAGGTCCTCATCCCGTAACCCCCGTGCTGCTCACAGAACCCTCCTAGCTGGAGAACCCAGATGCCACCAGCTGCCTGTGGAGGCATTGCAGTGTATTCACGGGGACAACGGGTGCTTCAGGCCAAGGCATCAGAAAGCTGAAGGGTTTTTTTCTCCTTCTCTCTTTTTTTTTGCTAATCTGAAAGGACTCTGGCTTCTCTCTGAACTGGACCTACAAACGTCTTACCGCTAAAATGAAAACCAAACAACTGCTGTGGGTGGGAGTATGACAAAAAATATTTTTCCTATAAGATAATCTGGTAAACCTCATCGTCCTCTAGAAAGGCAACATCGTCCAGCAGTGCTACTTGGCCCCCAGAGTGCTCTTCGACCGCAGCAGATACCGATCGACCCGGACTTTCCGCCTGTCCACCGTCCTGTTCTCGCTGTCGAAAATCCTCTGGAGGTGCAGGGCCAACCTCCTGTCCTCCTCCTCTTGCTGGAGCTTCTGCTCCACCTCCCGGACCAGGCGCTCCTCCGGAGGAGGCAGGGCCACCTCCCCCACCGCGTGCCTCAGTCTCTTGACGGAGCCGTTGTGCTCCAAGTGCTTCGTTTTGCAGCGTCTCTTGCGGCCCCGCCTCAGCGACGGGGGCTGCTCCCCGAGCAGGTTCTCCACGGAGCTGCACGTGCTGTTCTGCACCTTGAGCAGCTCGCTGCTGTTCAGGTACTTCAGCTGCTTTTGTCCCGAGGTCTTGGCGGGGATTCCGAGCGGGCTGCTGCTGGGCACCGAGGCCCCGACGACCGCCAGCCTTCCCCCCCGCCCCCCGCCAGCCTTCCGCCCACCATTTTCGGGCCCAGGCTGAGGCAGGACTTGTCCGTGGACGTGCTCACTTTGAGCCCGGGGGCTTCGGACACTCGCGCGTTCAGGGGGGTGACGTTCGGTCTTCCCTCTGCTTCGGCGGCGCCGGCGCCCGCTGTTAAGGCCTGTGACTCTCTGCTCTTCTCACTCCCCCTTCCCAGCTTCGTTTCACTGACGGAAGGGAAGAAATCCAGCTCGGGGCGAGGCTCTGCTGCCGTGCCGGGTGCGAGGGGATCGTCCTGCGCTTGCGGCTGCTCTTTAGTGCAGCTGCTGCAGTTGGTGACGTCAGGGACGGTCACGTCCTCCCCGGGTTCCGAAACCGAGGACGTGAGGGTGGCTTTAGAGAGAGTCTTTTTGATCTGGCGCTCCTGAAATATCTGCTCCCATTTTTTCAGTATTCTAGGGCTGGCCTCATAGGTGGTGGGCTTCTGCAGGCTGCGGTTCAGGTTCCTCGGGGTGGATTTGATAATGAGAGGGCTCAGCACTCTGCCGTCAGGAAGCCTCTTGGGAGGAGTGCACGGGGAGCAGACGATGGGCTTGAAGTGGTTGAGCTCCTCCGAGATGCTGTCGTTGCTCTCGGGGCTGATGGAGCGCTCTGGCCTGTGCAGGACGGAGAGGGAGGACACGGGGTTGAGGACCAGGCGCCGCTCTGCCGTCAGGTCGGGGGCGGAGAGGCACCGGTTGTTCTGGGTGGACGACAGAACTCCCACCAGCGGCGCCGACGTGCTGGTGACGGGTGGCACCTGCAAGGCAAGGCACCACAGCTCAAAGGGCGTCACGAGGAAGAGTATGGACAAGCGTGCAGGAGGAGAATTGGAGAAGGTGT
>NW_008623448.1:12960-23060 GCF_000691845.1 Merops nubicus | reverse complement strand
ACACGAGCTCTGTGGGACAGGGTGCCAGCCTCTGCTGGTCACGGCACCTCTCACGGCCGATGGCTAACATAAGCAGAGGACACCAGAGTCCAGCATGATCTGGGTCTCAAATTTAACTCGGTGGAAGAGCTGCTCTTACCACAAGTAGCAACCACTCTGATGACAAAATGCTCAAAGCAAGGCAAGACAAGGAGGGGCTGAGAAGTGCTGCACCACCCTGGCTGAAGGAAGCCACCCTTTTCAAGGGGAATGATCTCCAAAGCATTTTTTGCTCCCTACCAAGCTGTAGGGCAGAAAAGATAAATACTTGGCCCAAATTTAACACTGCACTGCCAAACGTCACGAGAAAAGGTGTTTCTGTGCCTGAGGTGGATTGGTAGAACCACTTCATTGGGTCAGCCCAGACCAAACCACACCCACTACACTGGACAACACCTGAGACAGGTTCTAGCAGAGCTTAGGAACAACATTTCTGGTCATCTCCAAGACTATCCTCTAGTGCTGTTACATTTAGAACGTGGCAGAATCCAGCCCCAAGTAAATCACAAGTACAAGGGGCACACACAGAACTGTCAATGGTATCAGTCTCAGCTCTAAGGTGACATCATTTTATCCAGCAGCTAGTTTGAGCAATGACAGGTTTCTAACTCTGTGCTGGCCTTTCCCTGTTTGCCCAAAAGAGAGGGAGTTCTCCAAACTTATTTTGAGGTCAAAATAAATTTGTGGAACAGCCTTATAGTGCAACTGTAAACTGGTCAGATCCAAAAGCCATCTACTTGAAAACCCCAGTATCCTGGGAGGGAAGGTCAGTGACAGACCCTTTGCTTTGAGCTCATCCAGCTCCTCTCAGCTTAGATGGGAACTGGATCAGGTTTTTAAATTGAGACTCTCTGACCATGGTCCATGCTCATAACCTCAGAGATGTGTAGTTAGGGGATCACTGGGGTCAACTTGGTGGGTCCAGTGGGGATTTTACCATTTCCCAAACAACATCATCCAACCAAACAGACCTTCCAGAGGCTTGCAGAGGCTTTAGTTCCTTGTGGGATCTCTGGAATTGAACCCTGCCCTTCTCCATCTGGGATGAAATGGAGACCAAGAAGGAGAGTTGTCAACAACAAGGTTGGTGGAAGGTCATAGCAAGGTGGACCAGAGTGCAAAATGTGCCTCTGCTGGCAGGGTCAGAGAGGTCCCTGGTGCTGCCAGGCACCACAAGGAAAGATGTTTGCAAAGGTCATCTCCAGCAAGTGGAAGGTACCAGCAGTTACTGCTGGGAAAGCCTTGAAAATCCTCCAGCTCAGGTTTGCAGCAGGGCTTTGTGATGGCCGCTCATTTCGGAGCTGGCAGAGCAGGGAGGAGTCAGGCCTGTGGCCCAGGGTGAGAGGGAACAGCAAATTCATCTGGGCTGCTGGGTGCAAGGAGAAGCAAGAGCAGGCCAGCTCTTCCCAAAAGAAAGGATCTGAAGATCTGGAGAGCACCGAGCTTGGCTTTGTTTAAACAGCTTTAGAAAGGAGAGAACGGGTGAGGGGAAGAGAGAAAGGGTCCAGAGCCCAGGTGTGGTGAGGAGCAGCTGAGGGAGCTGGGGGTGCTGAGCCTGGAGCAAAGGAGGCTCAGGGGAGACCTTCTGGCTCTCCACAGCTCCCTGACAGGAGGATGGAGCCAGGTGGGGGTCGGGCTCTGCTCCCAAGGAACAAGGGACATGACAAGAGGGAATGCCCTCAAATTCCCTCAAGGAAGGCTCTGTTTGGATCTGAGGAACAACTTCTTCCCTGAAAGGGTTGTGAAGCCCTGTCCCAGGCTGCCCAGGGCAGTGGTGGAGTCCCCATCCCTGGAGGGGTTTCCAAGCCGTGGAGATGTGGTGCTGAGGGACATGGGTCAGTGGGCACCTGGCAGTGCTGGGTTAATTGTTGAACGTTATGATCTTGAAAGTCAATTCCACCAAAACGATTCTACGATTTTTTCTAAACTTGTAAAAGATTTTTCTTTCATCAACTGAGGACTCAGCCTTGGAAAGAAAATTAATTACAAAACAAAAGCATGATGACTACCCTTCCAGCTTCCAATTATTCACCACTGCTAACAAACAACTCTGTGAGCCATCTGCTTCTCTGCTTAGTAATTTCTAACCTAGCAGGTTCTTATTGTGACCTGGCCCCACGGCGATAACCCCACGCCAGCAGCACCACCAACACAGTGGTTTCTGTCTCCAGATTAGAGGAGCTGTGTAACCTCAGATAAGGAGATCCAGACACACGAACCCTGTGTTTCCAGTTGTATCCAGTACCTTTGTTTTGTTGGCTGGGGCTGATCTCTGCCTGCTCTTTGATCTCTCCTGAACGGTGTCATTGCAGCTCCGACTCCTTTCCACCTTGGTGGTGAGGTTCCTGAAAAGCAGATGGGTGAAAACAAGAGATTGTTCATGACCCGAGGAACAACCAGCCCAACAGCCCTGGCAGCAGCTCCCTGTGAGGGAGGCATCAGCCTTGGCAGCTCCTGGCTGTTAGAGCTGCCTCCTACACCCTCGGGGCAAAGGGATCCAGTAATTTTGGATCTGCTATAGAGTCCTGGTTGGGGTTCAAGGGCTCCACACTGACACCTCCACCTCCACCTGGTAGCTTTTGGAGGTCAGAGCTAATGATACCACTATGGAAATCCCTTCTCACACTTATTTACTCTTATCACTTGTGCTGCAGAAGGATCCAGCAGCACCCCTGAGTTCATCCCACAGAATTTTGTACTTTAATGATTTTTCCATCTATAGAATCATAGAATCATTAAGGTTGGAAAAGACCTCTAAGATCATCAAGATCCAACCATCAACCCAACATTTCCATGACCACTAAACCATGTCCTGAAATACCACGTCTACACATTTTTTGAACCCCTCCAGTGATGGTAACTCCACCACCTGGGCAGCCTGCTCCGGTTTAAATCCACAAGCAATGTTTCTTCTGCTCCATGGGATCAACACTAACTTTGTTAACCCCCAGGATTTTCTGACAGGCAGGAGATGATCAGACAGTAGTTCCATCCTACCAATTAGTCCATTCAAGAATTCCAGAAAAAAAATATTACTTCCTTTGGCTTGGAACAACCAGTTTAATTAAAGTTAAACCATCTCAGGTACATTTAGAACAACAGTCAAAAGAACATCTGTAATGGACATGACTCAGCTTGAATAAAGTCTCAGCATCTTACCCTGAAAGGAAAGCAAAGGAGTAGGCACTGGTCTTGGACACAAATGCTGAGCGGTGTGTCTGCTTGCCCTGGAATGGTTCTTCATTCTCTGAATCCGAGAGGCGCTCGGGAAACTGGAGTCAACCAAGGAAGAGTTAGCTGACATGTACAACAGAAAGAATCACTTGGAAAATAAAGCTCTTGCTCACAAAGATATTAAAGATTCCCCAGACCCCCATCCTGATTACACCTGGAGGATGTCAGCCCAGAAAGAAACCTGCCAGCAGATACACAGGCTTGCGCGGTGCTTAGCAGCTCAGAAGATGGCACCAAAAGCATAAATAATGCAAAAATAAACACACAGCTCCTGTATGGAGCTGTCAGTCACTGCAGAATGTTCATTTATTGATCAAGGAGACATGAGAAAATCCTACAAGAAGGGTACTACGAGACGTTACTGAGTACCCACACATCAGGCTATCAGTCTGAGGAGCATTTCCTGCGGAGTCTCACAACTGAAATGAGAACTAGGCAAAACTCAGCATGAAGAATCTCCTGGACTGTGGGATCATACACCCATACTGGAGAAGATCCAAGGAGAAATGTTTGTGGAAATGCATATATGCCTGAAGGCCAAGGACACGCGAAGCAGAGACGTTAGCCTCTATAGATTTATCTGCTATGTTTGGAAGCGCTGCACCTTCAGCCACAAGAAGAGTAAAAGGGGGACAGAAACCTCTAGAAGAACATCTGCAGTCATAACAAACCTTAGAAGACAGTTCTCACTAACATGGATCTTTGTCACCTCTTGGCTTATAGCCCTCAAGGGCTATAAAGAAGTCAATCAACTAATCCTGGAGAACTCCCTCTGTCAAAGGATGGAAGCTCCCAGTTCCAACAGGCAGGAACAGGAGATGCTCAGATAGGCAAGGTCTTGTTCTTGTTCCAGGACTGAGTCATAGAATCATAGAATTGTTTAGGCTGGAAAAGACTTTTAATATCACTAAGTCCAATCATTAACCCGACTCTATCAAGTCTACAGCTTGGAAACCCCTCCAGGGATGGGGACTCCACCACTGCCCTGGGCAGCCTGGCACAGCCCTGCACAACCCTCAAGGGCAACAAATTGTTCCTCAGGGCCAACCTCAACCTCCCCTGGGGCAGCTTGAGGCTGTTTCCTCTTGTCCTGTCCCTCGTTCCTGGGGAGAAGAGCCCGACCCCCCCCTGGCTCCAGCCTCCTGTCAGGGAGCTGTGGAGAGCCAGAAGGTCTCCCCTGAGCCTCCACAGCTCCAGGCTCAACACCCCCAGGTCCCTCAGCTGCTCCTCACCACCCTTGGGCTCTGGACCCTTCCCGAGCTTCGTTGCCCTTCTCTGGCCACGCTCCAGCCCCTCAAGGTCCTTCTGGGAGGGAGGGAGGGTCCCAAAACTGACCCCAGGATTCCAGGGGCGGCCTCCCCAGTGCCCAGTGCAGGGGGACGATCCTGCCCTGCTCCTGCTGGACACACTGGTGCTGACCCAAGCCAGGATGCTGGTGGCCTTCTTGGCCCCCTGGGCACACACTGGCTTAGTGTCACCAGTCAGTGTCAATGATGTAGACAGGAGAGAGAAGTACAAAGTTACTTACAGACTCCTGGTTCACTTTAAGCACTAAGGATTCATCTTTTTTCTGCTGTTCTTCCATTTTTCTTTTTCCTACTTCCACATCATCTAGAATGAACTTGTGAATTAGATCCTCGGAAGCTTTTTCTTCTTGTAGTTTTTCTTCTCTCAGCTGGAAATAATGACATGAGACAGTGTATTTACAGTGTTTTAAGTCCTATACTTCGTGGCCAACAAGTGATTTTCTAAGAGTTTAGCCACATCATTTAGTTTTGTGTCTTCAGTTCTCTATGCTCTGGAGTAGAGCCATTGGCTCTCTCTTGCAATAATGGGAAGCTTGCTTTGTTTCTACAAAGCTGTCACATTTGTGCACTCTACAAAAATAGAATAATGGAATTATTTTGGTTGGAAGAGACCTTTAAGATCATCAAGTCCAAGTGTTAACCCAGCACTGCCAGGTCCCTCAGCACCACATCTCCACGGCTTGGAAACCCCTCCAGGGATGGGGACTTCACCACTGCCCTGGGCAGCCTGGCACAGCCCTGGACAACCCTCCAGGGCAAGAAATTGTTCCGCAGGGACAACCTCAACCTCCCCTGGGGCAACAGAAGGCCATCTCCTCTTGTCCTGTCGCTTGTTCCCTGGGAGAAGGGACAGATTCAAATACTCCTGTTTATTCCTCCCATTTTAAGTGTAGGCATCTCCTTGCCTCCCAGAAGAGCAGTGGCACAGGACCTGGTGGCCTCCAGTACAGCTCAAAGCATCCACAGGCAGCTCGAGCACTGTTCTCATACACTGCATGTAAAGGCAGCACGTGATGTTCCAAGAACTCCTCCTTCTTAAAAAAATACTTAGTATTTTTCTTGTCTACCAAAGGCAGGGAAAGAAAAAAAAATGGGCACACAGAAAACAAAAAAACAGAGTTCATGATGCATTTTAAGCACATAATGATTTTCAGACTGGGAAGGATCCAAATCCTACTGAATCCAAACCCCCAGAGATGTGGAAGAGAGGCAGGAGAGAAGGTAGAAACCAAAAAAACCCTGATTTGGCTGATTGTGAGTGGTTGGCAAATGTTTTCAAAGACTGGTTTGACTTCTCATTTAGAGGTGGTTTAAGATGTATCCTTAAATTCCTGATCTACAACAGTGTCTGACTAATAGAGATGATGGCCACATGGTGCAGACGTGATGAATTCTCTGCTGTATGGTTCATGAATAATACTCCTGCACTTTAAGGACCTTTTTTTTTAAGTATCTGGAAAACAAGCTGACATCAGGTTTTATCATAAAGATGAATTTTTTAGCCAGTTAAAATCCCACCCAACACTGGTGTCCCTTCTGTATTTCTCCCATAAAAGAAAGGTATATGGGAATCTTCACTTTTTTGTCTAGCTTATACAATTATACTCAATTCCCAAATCTATGTGTAACAACATAAAGGAATATTTAAGGATTTGGGGCAAGCCTGTGGCACAGTGAGTGGGAGGTGTGAGCACCAGCTCTGCTGACAGTGACCAGTGAAAAAAGCAACAAGAATCTAATCCTAATTAACAGGGTACAAAAAGGATTTTAGGACACAATTCACAAAAACAAACTCTAATGATAAAACTTGTACTATTTAAAAAAAATTAAAAAATTAGTCTAATGTAAACTGTCTTCCAGAGACTTTACTTAGAAATGTGGCAATGCCGTGCTGGGACATGAGGACTAGAAACTGAAACAAGCTGGTGTGAAATAGCTGCCCTGGGAGAAGTATCTGATGTTATCTGAGTAGCATCTCTGAAGTTCTGGATGCAGAACCATCAGCTGCTCTCAGAAAATCCATTTTTAACCTCTCTGTAGCCCTTTTGGATACTGGAACTGCAAGGGAAAAGTGCTGTAGATGACTCATTTTTTTTTGCTCCAGACTGGCTCAAGAAATGAGAATTTCAGGAACATCAGCCTTGATACTAACATGCATTTCCAAAAATTGGGTAAACTCACATTTGACATTTTCTCTTCACTCCATAAACTCCCTGAGCCTGCTCACTCTGCCCATGCTGCTGGAAAGCTACATGTCAGCACATGCCTCAGGTAGGAGTTTCCCTCCTGACTGCCTGACTAGAAGCTCTACACTGCTTGTGATAGAGTTTAACAGGATGAATTTGAGGTCTAGTATCCAGAAATTATATCCTCCTCTGGAAAAACCTAAAATACAAAAGCAGCGAGTGTGCTGTGTTAAAGAGGGAGAAAAAAAAACCTCACTATCCTGCACAGACAACAAACATTTCAGCTCCTTCTGAAAGGCAGCTGGGAAAATTACACTGCAAGATTAGCAGCTTCAAATAAAAATTCTTCAGCACGTAATTATGGTAACTGCTTTGTTTTCAACTGCAAAAGTCTGGGAAGCAGGTCAAGAATGAGGATTTATAAACCAACTTGCATCTGGGAGACGTAAAAGCCTCTGAACCCTCCTCTGCCTTCCTCAGGAGGAAAGCCAGCATGAGTTATCCCTGTTTTCCCAGAGATGAAACCTCTTGTCTCAAGAAACAAGAGGGAAGCCCAGTGATACACCAGCTTCTATTCCCCAACCTGAGTTCTCATCCCTCCCTGCCTCATTCAGAAGTTTAGAGACACCAAGGAACTCTCACTAAGTGGCAATGTCCACAAGTTTGTCTGGAATAAGAAAATAGTGCATAATCAGTTACCATTTTGTCATCAAAATTACATTGCCCTTTCCTCTCAGATGATGACTCAGAGAATCTTCCCCCCACAGCAGCTCCTTCAGAGGAGGTTCATAGGAAGTGAGTTTAAGTTGTCATGGGGAAGAAACCAATCTGCCAGTGAGCAGAAAGGGGAAGGCAGCGAGCTGAACAGGAACGAGATAAAACCATGCAACAGGAACGAGATAAAAACATGCCCTGAATGCCAGAAACGTGTTAAAGTCTCTCCTTCTGCCTGGTGAGGAAGGGAGAAGTGTTGGCACTGGGCTGCACGTGGCATCTTTTTGCTGAAGTCAAGCAGTAGATGCAAAACCAACTTCAGCTGCATTCTGACTGTGCTTCAAATGCACTTACAGAGCCTTTCTAGCTAATCTTTGAAGTCGGTAACGGAGCAACCGGGATGAAGAAGTGGTGACAAAGCACCCACTATGTCCTGCATGGCTGCAAAGCTCCTATGAAAGTTTTATGGAACATGGGAGAGAAGATGGTTTAATCCTTCCAGAAGATCCAGACATGCATGAGTCCAGAGGCACTTGGAAAAGCTGCAGAGCTACGATCCTGCCTGGGTAAACTCGGGTGGTTCCTGCTCCTCTAAGTGCCTGGGAAATTCTGGCCTTGGAGATGAAGACATCAAGCAACACGTCTGGCAGGATCAAAGATGAGTTAGCTCCAAAATCACCAAGGAAAGTCTCCCACTCACTGTTACAAAGAGGTGTATAAAACTCTAGCAAGGTTTTCAGTTAATACCTATAGGAAAAACTTTATTTCTTCTTTAAGCCCAAGATACTCTGACTATACTAATCCTGAAGGTGACAGTGAAAAAAAATTAAAATGCTAAGCACAGTGATGCACATTTCTGTCAATGAATAAACTACAGATTTTTATATGAATAAGATTTCTGCACACTTAAGTCTTACACTGCTGCCTAAGTCAACAAAGCGCCTCACAGTTGCTAAAAATGCCACAAATTAGAGGATCTTATGGACAGCGTGCTTGCCTACCTAGCCAGAGTCATCTGGACCAGAGAAGAGTCCGAGTTCCTTATGATCCTCCTGGACCAGGACAGGTGATGGGTGACCTGCTGGGAAGCAGCTCCAAGGAGAAGGATCTGGGAGGGCTGGGGGACAGTGAGTTACCCATGAGCCAGCATGATGGCCAAGGCAAATGGTCTCCTTGGGTGCATTCAGACAAGTGTGGCCAGAAGATTGAGGGAGGTCCTCCTCCCCCTCTACTCTGCCTAGGGAGGCCACCTCTGGAATACTGTATCTAGTTCTGGGCTCCCCAGTTCCAGAGAGACCAGGAGCTACAGGAGTCCAGCGGAGGCTGCGGAGCTGCTGAGGGGCCTGGAGCATCTCTGTGCCAGGACAGGCTGAGAGCCCTGGGGCTGCTGAGCTGCAGAAGAGAAGCCTCAGAGGGGATCTGGTCAAGGCTGAGCAAGAGCTCAAGGGCCCCAGCGGGGGGCAAGAGGCTGGGGCCAGACTCTTGTCAGTGGTGCCCAGAGACAGGACAAGGGGGTACAAACTAGAATCCAGGAGGTTGCATCTGAACAGGATGAAAAACTTCGTTGCTGGGAGGGTGGCAGAGCCTGGAGCAGCTGCCCAGAGAGGTTTTGGAGTCTCCTGCTCTGGAGAGATTCCAAGCCCACCTGGATGTGATCCTGGGCACCCTGCTGTGGGTGACCTGCTGGAGCAGGGGAGTTGGAGAAGATGATCTCCAGAGGTCCATTCCAACCCCTACCATTTTTTGATTTCTTAATTGTCTCCTCACATACATTCATTTCACTGAAAATTTATTTACCTTAAATATACTCTAAGCAGCATTTCCCTACTTAGCATCAGTGGACAAGGCTGGGTTTTAAACCAAACATCAGCTTCCCAGCCCTTCCTACGGTTGTTGAGATCTTCAAGAGAAAACCCAAAGAAAATTCTTCAATGATGAACTGCTTTCCATGCTCCTTTTCCCAACTAACCAGTGAGAGGTTGGACCCATCTCAAAGCAAAACACCATCCCACAGTTCAAGGCCCCGAAACAGTGATTAAATCTATTGACAGGACCCCCAGCAGTGGGGCAGAGTCCACGTCATTCCAGCAGGATGGTGTGCAGGTCCTGGCAGAGGACCTGGGACAACAGACGCCGGCGCTACGCCATAAATGTCCAGTTGCTGGAGATATTTCAGTCATTTTGATTAAGAAAAATCCTTTTTTAAACATAGAAAATGTTTTCCCAGACTTTAACTCCAAAACAGCTGAAAAGCTTCTCTCTTTTTTTTTTTTTTTTTTTTTTTTGTCTTTAAATGGTAGTTTTTTCTTCAGCTCTCATTTGGAATAGTTTGTTTCTGAGAAGGATGTTACTGCAGGAGATGCCTTATGCTGTGAAAGCCTTTATGGAATTACATCCACAAATACTGATCCTCCAATAAACCCTGCACAGCCAAACAGTCGCTCCAGGTCCACCAAGGAAGGTACATTTCCATGTTCTGGAAGGCAGCCTAAGACAGCAAAATCTGGCTTCTAGATGCTTGATTCCTGCCAACACTTTCCCAAACTCGCTGAACAGCATAAAGGGAATAAATGACCTTTGTTAGAGCAGGAATAAAAACCTCTTCAAATTTCCTTGTAGA
>NW_008623448.1:12201-12929 GCF_000691845.1 Merops nubicus | reverse complement strand
ATTCCTGCAGGAAATCCAAGTTATTCTGGAAGAAACCCCACGATTACAGACAATACCATACCTTCCTTAGCTGGCTTTCATATTCTTCTCGGAGTTCCCCTGGTTTGCTTAATTTAATGGGTGCTCTGAATATAAAGTCTGGAAAGAGAAGACAAAAAAAGGAAATGCTTTTTAGTGTATGATGATTGGGGTTGTCCATGATTTCCCAAAAAGGGTAAGCTTTCCATGGACTGCACAAGAGGATCTGCAGCAATTTTTTTCAAGCACATGTGTTTATACTATGACACTGCTATCAAAGCTCTGCTTAACTCACGGAAACATCGGGAGGAGGACGGCCAAGCAAGATCATTTTGCACTTCTATAGTTTGAGATTCTCAAGAGCTCTTGACAAGCAGTTAAGCAATCAGGGGAGTATTAGGAGGAGGTAAACACAGCAGTTAAGTAACAGCCCTGAGATGTCACAGGGAATCTGAGTGCTGGAAATAAAACCAGGCTTTAAATGTCCGCTCCAGCCAGATACCCAAAAACTCACAGGCTTGGCAGCAGGGGCGCGACACCCCGAATTCACACCCGTGACCTTCTGCCAGTGAAAGGAACACATGGAAAAGGCTCTGCTTTTTAAATAAACCATGTTTTTCCTCCTCCTCCTCCTCCACATCCCCTTCACCTTCACAGCCGTTTCCAGCGCTGTCCTGGCAGCCTGGAACCAGCCCTGCTTCCTTCTGCTC
>NW_008623448.1:10645-12170 GCF_000691845.1 Merops nubicus | reverse complement strand
AGCAGCAATTCCCCGTCCCGCTCCCGCTTCCTCCCCGCCCCCTTGGGAATTCCAATCCCAAAGCACATTGGCTGGGGTTACAGTTTAACCTCCAGCCCCGGAGTTTGTTACTCTCTAAATGACTCCCTTTAGGTCGGACTCGAAGCTCCCTCCTGCCGCTGCACGGCACAAGTCTGGGCAAGCTGCACTGCAGCCGGGGGAGCTCGGCTGGAAAAGGGAACAACCAGAAGAAAACGGTCCTGAGCAAGGAGATCTGGCTCGACCCAGGTACTCCAGCAGCACAGCTCACCCTCTCGGTGGGCTACGCTCAAGATGAAACAGGTACAAGTGAGGAGGAAACATCGGTGGTGTTTCCTTTTCCCAGCTCGCTAAAATGAAGGGCTATAAACCAGAAGCTCCACCGTATGTTTTGGTTAGGAAGTGTTTTTTTCCTCAAACGCACCGGCTCAAAATGAAAAGTTCATGGTGGGGCAAGTCAACCAACCACACAGCAGCCCACGGCTGGCTGCCCCAGAGGGGTTCACGGTCACGTCTGCCTCCTCCCTGGGGACAGCTCACAGCCCTGCTGCCAAAATGTGCCACTTAAAGACTGACTAAATCCTGTTTTCACCTGTCCTGCCTTCCAGTGGTTTGCTTTTAAAGCTCCTGGAGGAAAGCCCTGTCCCCTCACTCCCACCCCGCGGGCGAGCGTGAGTGCAAGCTCCGGAGCCTGCTGCTCAGGGAGCTCTGGAAGGGGAACGTTGCCAATGCCAGAGCTGAACAAATCACAAAGTATTCCTTTAGTATTTGTTTAAAAGGGGGGAAAAAAAGTCAAACATCAAACATAGATAAGACTTTAAAAAATAAAAGCCACAGCCTTCTCCAAGGGGGCTTTTTTTTTTTTTTTTCCCCATTGTGTCCTTGAGTAATTCCAGTTCTTTGTGAATTTTATCAAGCTGAACTTCCAGGCAGACAGTCCCAAGAGCAGCAGCAGTTTGTAACGGGCTGCAGAGAGCTTCAATTACCTCGGAATGTTTAAGGCTTGTCTCAGACCTTATCTTAAGAGCTTGAAAGGTGTTTTTTTTGTCCCTCCAGGGCAATAAAAGCACACGAAATGTGCAGATCAGACGAGCCACATCAACTCTTTTGTTGCTGACCTGGGTTCAGCAAGAAGGGATTTTAAGTAATGGAATAACATTTATCTATCAAGTTGTGCTGGTTTAGCTAAAGTTGCCCAACACCAGGTGGAGGGAATTTTACCTTAGTATCATTATGAATCAACTTGCATATTTTACAGAGGGGTCATAAGAGATGAGACCCCAAATTTCTAACTCTGTGTGGAAGAGATGAAAACAAAAATGTCCATACAATTGTATATCTCTGCTTCACAGAACCCCAGCATAGTGGGGTTGGAAGGGAGATCACCTCATCCAACCCCCACAGGCTGTCCAGGATCACATCCAGGTGGGTTTGGAATCTTTTCAGAGCAGGAGACTCCACAGCCTCTCTGGGCAGCCTGCTCCAGGCTCGGCCACCCTCACACCCA